>NW_022595245.1:0-173870 GCF_009176505.1 Sitodiplosis mosellana
AGCCGCAGCGGCCGTAAAGTATTTTTAACAGCGGCTTTAAGTGTTTTTCTTATAAATCACTTTGAGCCGCGCGGCTGTAAGTGAAATTTGACTTGCGGCCGTAAGTGTCGCGGCCCAAATTCAGAACTCCATACCTTTGCGTTACATTCAGACTCACATGCCATGGTTGCGTTGCTTTGTTCAATAGCTACAGTGTTAGTTGATGCAAGGATGTAAGGTATCACATTTACTTTACATCACTCAATAAGGTATAGGTAGGATACGATGATATTGATACAAATCTACGCATTCCCTTAAAAAATTACGAGCGAATCTCATGCAAAACCATATCCCAATGAGGCAAATTAAGTGACACGCACAAGAATAGCGCCATCTACAATCGTTAGAAGAAAGCTATGATGCTTACGGTCAAGCTTCAAAACATTAAAAAAAACGTTCAAACGATCAAACGTTCAGACGTTCGAAACGCTTGATCCATCCGTCAAATTGAAATGTTGCAATTGCTTTTATTTCTGATTCGGTTTAGTGAGTCACAAGAATATGCATTTTTCCTTGATTGAGAAAAACTCGAACTAAATTTTGTTTAACTTCGTAATAAAAAATAATACAATTCAAAAACGGTAGATACTTCAATCCCATAGCTGTCAAAGTCAGTGGTGATGGAGCGTACTTTGGAATTTCAAATTTTCGAATTGCAGACTTTATTTTATGTATAATTATGCGTAAAGAACAACATTTTTACATTGATTTTCTGAAAATAAAAGTAAGCAAAAAATGCTATAATAAACCAATGATTATTTCAGTAATTTTGACTTTTGTTGAGTTCACATCGAACATTGACTAAAGGCTAACACCTGAATCAATGCTAGAATTTGTAGTGCTAACGCCCAAACCATAAGTATCCAATTGATAAGGTAAAAAAGGAAATTCATAAGAAATCAATGATTATTTCAGGTTATTTCAGTTTATTTCTATAATTCTGATTTTTATTGGATTCACAACAATTATTGATATGCGACTAACGACTTACTCGATAAACCATATCTATGACTCATTAAACCGAAACTAAGGAAATTCATTGGAAGAATTTGTAGTGCTAACGCCCAAGGCATAAATCTCTCATGGTTTTTTCGAATATGTTTTATATAAAAATATAAACCTGAGTTTTTAATGAGTTTGTTTCATGAAAATAATTTGGTCAAATAAAAATTTTCTTCAAATTAATGAGAAAAAAATGCGCAGTATGAAATATTTTGATTGAGTCGGTGCAATCATAGAGCCGCTAAACTTTGGTGGTTAGGTTGCCGTTCTTTTGCGGCATGAAAAATTCATCGTTGGTATTGTTTAGATCACGAACATTTTCATGTTTGATTACCACAAACAGCACTTACAACATATTTTGTGCATCTTTTTCACACAATTTTCATCGCATACTTGCAAAAATGATAGAATATCATAAAATTCATTTCGTCATTTGTTAAACGTCATTGAAAACCGTGGTTTACTGAGTCAGTCGGTTTATTGAGTCAGTCAGTATCACCGTAGTCTTAACAGATTAAAATCCATGTCTGGAATTATTATTATGCCACAGGATTGTTTAATTTATGAAAACATTACTATATAAATATTGTTCGCGAGTGGAAACATCATTTACGTTATAACCCCGTAAATATTTCAATGTATCACTGACAGCTGTCATCGAATGTAAACATACGTGAAGTTGCTAACGTTCATTCAATAGCTTTACCCAAAGCACTAAAACTTGAACTTTTGTACATAAGTGAAGTGACTAAGTAATAATTTCAATTTTAAATTTTTCTCTACACTATTAAAATATTAATCTCACACAAATTAAAAGTTTCTACATATTGATCTATCAAGTTTTATTTTTTACACTTTTTAAGTGAATATTCGCTAATAAAAAAAGAAATATCCATTGGAATAATTCCATTACGATGTTAGATGGCGCTGTTAGTTGTGACATAAATGCTTTACGTATATCACATACAGCTAGTTTGCATCATTGCATATCCATACTCAGTAACACTTTCCATAGAAATATAGACAGCTCCCCAATTAGTTTGAAATTCCAATGAACACACACGGGAAGAAATACTTACAATCCGATACAAATCACATAAAGAAGAAGAAAATTCTGTCACTGTCGCATTTCGTACCAACACAGCCAACTTTTTGTTTCCATGAAATAAATTCTTCGTAGTGGCAAAAAATCTATGGCACAGATTCGAGAAAAATATCACTAATACTGAGAAAAAACTTGTTCTGTTTGTGTCAAAGATCGAAAAATGTATTTATTTTATTAAGTTTATCAAGCACTTTTCAAGAAGTTTTTACCTAGCATTGAATTTTCGTTTAAGCTTTACTATCTAAATACGGTCAAACTTGTTATAATGCCATCGTTAGATGGCGTTTGTTCTGGTCAAAAGCTTGAAAGTCCTCCGTGGTGTGCGTTTTTCATATTATCTTCAAAAAATCGTATACATGCAGGTTGTGAAGCCATAGCCAGCTCTCCTGTAATGCAAATGTCAATCTGAGGACGGGTTCCGATGTGCCCCGACACAAGCTACAACTTAGGCATATGCAAATCGGGATTTGTGGGGGGTCGAAAAAATCGACGGACACACGGACGCACGCACATCCAAATCCATACTTTCATAGAAAACCATGGTCAAACTGCCAAAAATTGACATTTACTCTAAGCGATGCGTTTTGAATTTTTCATTGCAATGTTTGCTCGTAGTATTCGGATGACCGAATTAAGCAAATAAAGCATTGGAGTCGTTGTCGATCGTAAAATTGTAGAGTAAATAATAAGTAGCTCCCTCGTTGAGAATTTGAGTAAATTATAATAATGAATTTGCGGCACCAGTTCATGTGCTAAAACTGAACAAAAATCAATTTCCGATTTGATCACCTTACAAGGTAAAATATGCGCTCAACTGAAAAATGCAATAATGTTGGCTTACGGAATATTAGTATTTCACGTTGAATAGACTATTGCACTGCATAGACGATTTTTCGGCAACTAGCGAATCGCTAAATAGAGTTAAATGCTATATCTACGCGTGTGACGACAAGTCCGTTGCTCCATTGAGTAGTGTCTACATTAGTGGTGGAAGTGGGTAAATTAAAAATTTCTGGTATTTTCCAGAGAGTAACTTACTCTGAGCAAGTATGCGTTGAAACTACGTTGTGTTTGTGATTGACACTGGTTGAGAAAAGTTTATTTTTCCAATGATACCTACTTATTACATACAAACAGTTAAGGTTGCACAAATGCAGCAAAATGATATCTTCTATTTGAAAGCGTAACAGAAAAGTTGATGGTTGGACAAAGCAACAATACTAATATTGTTGACCACACAAATTGATATGGTCAAAGATTGACAAAAAATTTATTGGAATAATTCTTCTACAGGACAATCGAAAACGGGAATCGAAGGAAATCATCCGATTATTCAGCTATTCGCCACCTGGAAAATACAGATCGACTAAAGATCAAACAATTTCTTGTTTTGTGAAAATATAAAAAGAATAACATTCGTAATCCCGTACTTTTCCGTACAGTTGTTCGTACTTTTTTCTCATATTTTGTATAAAAAAGCATATTTTCAGTGAAAATCGGTCATTTTAGTTGAAATTTCGACAATTTCGTATGAGAGGTACTTGTAAATCGATTCCGAATGGCTTCAAACTTTCTAAGATTTATGGCGAAAAATAAGAATCTGAGAGTTTGAAGTCAATCAGAATCGATTAACGGGTACCTCCCATAAAAAAATATCATTTTTTGGAGGTTCTTCTTTGCACAAGTACCTCAGGATGAAATCGAAAATGGCTCATCTTCAAACTCGAACTAAGTTTTTTGGATACAAAACTTCTGGAAGATCCAGATTCTGATTATCTCAACTATTTTTTGAGTTATCGTGTTAACACACACCAAGGACGACGACGACAAAGACCACGGCACACAAACGGAGAAGTCTCTTTAAAACGTGTTTTCTACGCGTTTCATGAGTTTTCATGATTATCTAAACCAGTTTCGCGAAAAAAGTTTTCGGGACCAATTCCCTTAATAAAGTGTACGGAAAAGTGAAATATTCAACATTACCATTGTTGGCAGCATATTGAATCTATTCCAATAGTTCTTCAATATTAATTCGGTTTCCTTTACCGATAAAAAGTCTAGCGACATCATTGTGACCTGAAAAATAATACAAATCAATGAAAAAGATCAAAGCGGTATTTAATTTAGTCAGCAGTACCATGGTTAACAGCTAACTGACGAGGTGTTAGATTCTCATGATTTCTAATATCAACTCTGGCTCCTTTTTTGATGAGAAGTTCAGCAACATTCTTGTGACCTTAAAAATAATTTAGATCGATGAAAAAGATCAAGCCGATTTTTTATTTTGTGAAAATAACTATTCAATATTACCATTCTCAGCCGCATAATGAAGAGGTGTATAATTAAAATGATTCATGATATCCATATTGGCACCTTTGTTGAGGAGAACCTCGGCGACATTCTTGTGACCTTAGAAATAATTTAGATCGATGAAAAGGATCAAACCGATTCTTTATTTTGTGAAAATAACTATTCAACATTACCATTCTCAGCCGCATAATGAAGAGGTGTATAATTAAAATGATTCATGATATCCATATTGGCACCTTTGTTGAGGAGAACCTCGGCGACATTTTTGTGACCTTAGAAATAATTTGGATCGATGAAAAAGATCAAACCGATTCTTTATTTTGTGAAAATAACTATTCAACATTACCCATCTCAGCAGCATAATGAAGAGGTGTATGATCAAAATGATTCATGATATCCATATTGGCGCCTTTGTTGAGGAGGACCTCGGCGACTTTTTTGTGACCTAAAAAAAACGGGATGAAGGAGATCAAATCAATCGTTTCTTTAATAAGATCAAGCATTCAATATTACCATCTAATGCAGCTAAATGAAGAGCTGTGGAATTCAAATCATCTCCAATATCAGCGTTAGCTCCATTCTTGAGAAGCACATCAGCGACACCTCCGTGGCCTAAAATAATACGGATCAATGAAAGAGTTCGGCGGGATATCTTATTTAGTCAACCTTACCCTTCATAGCTGCCAAATGAAGAGGTGTCCGAAGCAAATTATTTTTAATATTAAGATCGTTTGCTTTAAGGATGAGAAGTTCGGCGACACTCTTGTGACCTGAACAATAACGCCGATCGATGGGATAAAATCAGGTCAATCTTTTATTCAATATAAGTGTTAGACGTTACCTTTCTTAGCAGCATAATGCAGAGCTGTCTCATTAAAATTATTTCTAATGCTTGGGTCGGCTCCTTCAGCGATGAGTTTTTCAGCTTCCTTCACTTTGCCTGAAAGAATATGAAAAATATTCATAGATCAATGAAACGGATTGAACAAAACATTCTTTTTTATAAAAAAAAATGTCCAAAATTACCAGCTAAAGCAGCTCTATGCAGAGCTGTCTCTCCATACATGTTTTTTTCGTTCACTAAAATATGTGTGAAAATTTTAGCATAAATGAGGTTCCCATATCTTCGTTACAAGGTGCTTTGTATATGCAGAGCCTGTCCGTGCGCTCTTTGCGCCCTGGTGCAAAATTGCCAGGGCGCTCTTTTCTTAGGATGAAATGAAATAGACTCAAAATCGTCTCAAAACGAGTAACTTTCTTGTTAGAAAAGTTCTGTACGCTATTGTGTGTATCGTTCATATTATGAACTTCATGGTGTTTCGTGTATTTCGAAAGACACGAATAAAATCCAACGAAATTTGTCTTATGTAATACTGAAAATTTGCATTTTAGATTTATTGAAAACATTATACATTACTGCGAGCAAACTACAAAAAAATTTTGTCATTCCAAAAATATAGCGCTTGAATACACATGTTTACTGAGAATTACATGGAAAAGGGTGCTCAAAATAACTGAATATATTTTGTAGTGGGTTGAATAAATACTGAAATCTTATTGTTTAATATTTTTAAATTGGTAAAAAGTGCTTTAAATACAAGTGGCACTTCAATATATATATAAGCTGATCAAATGCTTTTGGTGCATTCGGCGCTCTCGACGCCTGAATTTTTCTTTTTTGGAAAATTTAAGCAATTGAGCGCCAGTTTGCACAAATTTCAGCACTCGCGCGCCTTCGGCGCCCTAGCGCCGTGGTGCAGCGCACCACTTGCGCCCTATCTGGGACAGGCCCTGTGTATATGGAATTTAAAAGTTAAACTGGATGAATAAATGAAACTTCAATCTTACCGTTCCTCCCGGGTGGTGCTCCGCTCACATCCCCGATTAAGAACTGTGGAAATAGAATCAAAGTGATACATTTGGAATTGGAACAACGGATGAGATTAATACATTATGTATTAATAACAGTTTTCAACTGTTTTTAATAGAATACAAGTTTTCGGTGGACATTTTTTTGGAATAGAAGAATTTTTTCAATTGAAGAACTTGAAAAAAGGACACTTTCATTTTTTAAATTATTTCAGAAAAAATTATCACAAATTGTCCACGAAAAGTATCAAACATGAAAAATTAATAAAAATCGACTGAAATTGTCGACTCACCTCGGATACCATCAAGCTAATGAGCAGCAGTGTGAAAGAACTTCGACTCAGCATTTTTCTAGCTTCGAACTATTAAAAGTTTACTATGAACGTATCAATTGGTAAGAACTGTTTGATGGACATGCGAATCGAACGCATCCTCTTATATACTTCTCAAGTATGGCCACGTCGGTGGGCAACACACTGTATGATTCAATCCACGTACAATGACGATTCTAATAAAAGTCCACAAAATATTATCGCACACATTTTTCAAGATAACAATGTCAAACAATTGATGGAATTACAATTCCACCTGTGCACGTGTGTTTAATTTTGCGTTTCACATCGAATGTTTTGCATTGAAAATATCAGATGTTTACATTTATTCTTTCATCACCTTCTTTAAACTACAAATTCAATGTAAAAATTTAAAAAAAAATATTTTCCACGCTTGAAGGGTTGAGTGGTATTACTATGGCACGTGGCTGTTCAAATTGAAAAAAAAATTCACATCTTCGCTGCATGCACAAAACACATTCCGTTTCAAAGTCGATCCAAAGTTGACCACAGATCAACCGTCGCTTACATGATGTAAATTAGAATGTGAATGATCAAACGACATGACTCATACCTTTGCGTTACATTCAGACTCACATGCCATGGTTGCGTTGCTTTGTTTAATAGCTACAGTGTTAGTTGATGCAAGGATATACGGTATCGAATTTACTTTACATCACTCAATAAGGTATAGGTAGGATACGATGATATTGATACAAATCTACGCATTCCCTTGGAAAATTACTAGCGAATCTCATGCAAAATCATATCCATACTCAGTAACACTTTCCATAGAAATATAGACAGCTCCTCAATTAGTTTGAAATTCCAATGAACACACACGTAAAGAAATACTTACAATCCGATACAAATTACATAAAAAAGAAAAAAAATTCTGTCACTGTCGCATTTCGTATCAACACAGCCAACTTTTTGTTTCCATGAAATAAATTCTTCGTAGTGGTAAAAAATCTATGGCACAGATTCGAGAAAAATATCCCTAATATTGAGAAAAAACTTGTTCCATTTGTGTCAAAGATCGAAAAATGTATTTATTTCATCAAGTTTATCAAGCACTTTTCAAGAAGTTTTTACCTAGCATTGAATTTTCGTTTAAGCTTTACTATCTAAATACGGTCAAACTTGTTATAATGCCATCGTTAGATGGCGTTTGTTCTGGTCAAGAGCTTGAAGGTCCTCCGTGGTGTGCGTTTTCCATATTATCGCTAAAATTTCATTTTATCTCATTAAATCAAGAATATTAAAAAAATAATTGATTTTGAAATGAAAGCCAATTCGGGCTTTGTTATAATCGATAATTTGTTCGAAATAAATGCGGACGGTTCAAGTCATCTGCGACTCTTCAGGGCCTAAAAATAACAAATGTTTTGGGTTCAAGGATACTATGACGATGAAAGCGTAATAATGGGCTGTAGTATTCTACATTGGTGGTGACAGTGGGTAAATTGAAAAGCCTCGCATTTCTCAGAGAGTCCAAATCCAACAAATTATAATTCCAATATTTAATACCGTATACGGCTTATAAGCAATTTAATAGACAAACAACTGGAGTTATTTTTAAGGTCTTCTCAAATGATTACAAGCCAACTTTGTCCGATGGGTGTCTGGGTTGATCTAGTATGCGAAATAAATACTTCAAAAAATCGTATACATGCAGGTTGTGAAGCCATAGCCAGCTCTCCTGTAATGCAAATGTCAATCTGAGGACGGGTTCCGATGTGCCCCGAGTCAAGCTACTTAGCAGACGTGTGCAAGGGGGGGGGGTATTCCGGTTTTACCCCCCCCTCTAGGATTCCAAAATGTGGACCCCCCCCCAGCGATGCGGAAAAACCCCAGCGATGCGGAAAAATTTACACTAGATAGAATCGATTTTCAAAAGTGAGGACCTTTTTTTTTTTTTTTTTTTTAGTCCTCACTTTTTTTGGAGACTGGTTTTACACTAGATAGAATCGATTTCCAAACCCCCCCCCTGGCAAAATAGGCATATGCATATCGGGATTTGTGGGGGTTCGAAAAAATCGACGGACACACGGACGCACATTCAAATCAATACTTTCATAGAAAACTGTTGAGAAATGAACAAGTGAACGCACTCCTGTGCCGAACAATTGTCAAACTATATCGAACATTATATTCATTCAATAGTCACAAGCATCTATTCAAACTAAACAGTCGTGTTTCTCTTTGTGCGGTTATCGCAAACTCTCATTCCTTACTGTATAAATCGCTATAGGTTGTGGACCCAGAGCGTTAGAAAGAAAGAGATATAGAAAGAGTAACAAGCAAGTGTGAAATTTTTGATCGAAAGAACATTTAGAAAGAAATTGTTTAAAGCGCGAAAAAGACAGTTTTTTTTCGGATACGTTTTATGGACAGCATTGAGTGCAATTAATTTCTTTGAGACTAAAAACATTATTCGAAAGAAAAAATTTCGGTTCGTGGTTTTTGAGCGCAAGTCCGGACAGAATTGTATGTGCGCAGTAAAGCCGACGGCGTTGTTACGGTAAAAAAAATCGACTGGTAGTTTTTTTTTTGTTTGAGTTGAGCGGTGATGCGAATGCTCTGTGGTTCAAAATGAGCAGTAGTGACTTGGATAAAATATTTCGTTCGAAAGACGAGAAAGATTGGGTGCTGTGGAAATTTCAAATCACGATTTTATTGAAATTCCATGAAGTCTACGAGTATGTGACTGGAGCAGCAAAACCACTCGACGATGATGCCAGTGAGAAAGAAACCAAACAGAAAGAGTTTGATAAAAAAGATATCAAGGTACAGCGAGCGATATCTTCGACAGTGGAAAAAGATGTTTTGTTGCACATCGTTAATTGCAAAACATCGGCTGAAATGTGGTCAAAGTTGTTGAGTGTGTATGAGCAAAAATCGGAAACGAACGTTCATAATTTGCAAGAAAAATTCTACACAATGAAAAAAGAGCCGAATGAAAATATAGCAACGTTTATTTCACGAATTCAAGAAGTAGTTCAATAGCTAAGTGACCAAGATGAGAAAATAACGGATAAAATGCTGATGTCGCGCGTGTTAACGTCGTTGCCACCGTCGCTAAATCATTTTCATAGTGCTTGGCGAGCAACCGAAGAAAGCAAAAAGACATTAAATGAGTTTTGTGCGAGGTTAATGGCCGAAGAATCTCGGTTGAATTTGGCAAGTGAGAACGACGAAGCAAATGATGTTGCATTTTTGGCAAAACGGTCGAATTTTCGGAATAATGACGTATGCGGGCCGATGCAATCAACATTGCTTGGTGGTTCGCGTTATTTTGTGTTGATAAAAGACGATTATTCACATTATCGGTTTGTTTATTTCATCAAAAACAAATCGGAGGTACCACGAAAAATCATATCGTTTGTTAAAATGTTACAAACACAAACGGAACACAAAGTAAAAATAATACGTTGCGACAACGGCACTGAGTGTAAGAACAACGAAATGAACAATTTTCTCGAGAGTGAGGGAATTCAAAACCAATTTACTGTGCCATATACACCGGAACAAAATGGTTCGAGTGAGAGAGAGAATGGAACCATTGCTGAAGCAGCGCGCACGATGATACATTCACACAATCTGAATTTGAGTCTCTGGGCAGAGGCCGTCAACGCTGCTGTGTATGTGTTGAATAGAACCGGCACGAGTACTGTCAAAAGCAAAACGCCATTTGAGTTGTGGTTTGAAAAACCGGTGAACGTCGACAATTTGCAAGTGTTTGGATCAGTTGTTTACACACACATTCCGAAAGAAAAACGACGAAAATGGGAAAAAAAGCAAATAAGTGCATTTTTGTTGGTTACGGAGAAAATACAAAAGGTTATCGTGTGTATAATCCAGCAAAACGTTCGATAGAAGTCGTTCGTGATGTGATTTTTGCAAAAGACAATAAACAAAATGAAATTAGTCGCATTCAAATGGATATCGAAGAAGAATCAAATGAATCGGTTGAACAGTCGGATGTTTTGGTTGAGAACGAACAAATTGATGGACATTCAAGTGGACAATTCGTAGTGATTCGCCGGAAAATGTCGCGGTGCAAGACTATTTGAATGCGCAAAATAAAGATGAAAGTGCGATCGCGATAAGTAGAGAAACTGAGCCTGAATATGACTCTTATGAAGAGAGCATAGAAACACAGAGTGAGAAAAATAAAGGATGGTGTGACGTAACGTTGCGAAATACTTTTATGAATCGTTTGCGGTCGGGAAGACTGTTTTGTTTTGGCTACAACGAGTGAGCCGAATTTTTATCACGAAGCGATTAATTCGAATGAAAGTGGAATTTTGCCATGAACGAAGAATATGATTCTCTCATGAAAAATGAAACATGGGAACTCGTCGATCCACCCGAAGAAGAGTTTATACGGACTCAAACAAGCTTCCCGTTGCTGGAACGAAAAGTTAACAAATTTCATAAAAAAGTTCAATTTCGAAGTTTGTAAAGTTGATTCATGCGTTTTCGTTCGGAGGGATGGAAATAACGTAACAATTTTGGCAATTTACGTTGATGATGGGCTGATTACTACAACGAGTGAAACGTGCATTAAACCTGTTATCGATTACCTTTGTGCACATTTTGAGATAAAAGCATCGGAAGCCAATTTCTATTTGTGATTTGAAATTGATCGTCGCTTGGATGGTGCAATTCATTTGAATCAAAAAGCCTATGCACAACGAGTAGTACATCGATTTGGACTCGGAGAAGCAAAGAGCGTGTCAACACCAGTCAACAGTTCGCAGCATTTGGACGTTGCGAGTGAAAGCAATAAAGCAATTGACTTTCCGTATCGTGAGGCAGTTGGGTGTCTCATCTATTTGGTTTTGGGAATCAGACCAGACATCACATATGCTGTTTCGTTGGTCAGTCGCTTCCTGGAAAATCCATCAGAGGAACATGTCACCGCAGTGAAGCGAATCTTGAAATACATCAAGAGGACCATCGATTATGGTAACTTTTTACAAAGTCTAATAAAAATTTTAGTTTTTATGCTTACAGTGACTCAGACTTTGGCATGAACATAGCTGACAGAAGGTCAACAACAGGACAATGTTTCATGCTGGGAAGCTCAATAATAAGCTGGAATTCTGAGTTGCAAAAGTGTGTGGCACAATCAACCGCAGAAGCGGAATACATCGCCGCATCAGAAGCATCAAGAGAAATTATCTGGTTGAGAAGGTTGCTTCGGGCATTGGATGATCGTTTTCAAGATACGACCCCGGATTTGTTTGTTGACAATCAAAGCGCTGGTGAAGAACCCCGTGTACCACAAACGAACAAAGCACATCGACCTTCGCTACCATTACATTAGACATAAATACGAAAAGAATAAATTAAGAGTAAAGTCAATAAGTTCGGAAAACCAGTTGGCTGATATTTTTACGAAGGCCCTGCCTAAAGTTCGTTTTGAGATTTTGAGAGAAAAATTGAATATTGTTAAATTAAAGTAAATTCATTTTTTGGTTTTCTGAACATGTTTCTTTTGCATTTCTTTTCATTGAATAATGTTGTTTTAATTGAACTAAGTAAGATTCATACACACTCCTGTGCCAAACAATTGTCAAACTATATCGAACATTATACTCATTATATAGTCACATGCATCTATTCAAACTAAACAGTCGTGTTTCTCTTTGTGCGGTAATCGCAAACTCTCATTCCTTACTGTATAAATCGCTATAAAAACCATGGTCAAACTTCCAAAAATTGACATTTACTCTAAGCGATGCGTTTTGGATTTTTCATTGCAATGTTTGCTCGTAGTATTCGGATGACCGAATTAAGCAAATAAAGCATTGGAATCGTTGTCGATTCTAAAATTGTAGAGTAAATAATAAGTAGCTCTCTCGTTGAGAATTTGAGTAAATTATAATAATGAATTTGCGGCACCAGTTCATGTGCTGAAAACTGAACAAAAATCAATTTCCGATTTGATCACCTTACAAGGTAAAATCTGCGCTCAACTGAAAAATGCAATAATGTTGGCTTACGGAATATTAGTATTTCACGTTAAATAGACGATTGCACTGCATAGACGATTTTTCGGCAACTAACGAATCGCTAAATAGAGTTAAATGCTATATCTACGCGTGTGACGACAAGTCCGTTGCTCCATTGTCTGGTATTTTTCAGAGAGTAACTTACTCTGAGCAAGTATGCGTTGAAACTACGTTGTGATTGTGATTGTGATTGACACTGGTTGAGAAAAGTTTATTTTTCCAATGATACCTACTTATTACATACAAACAGTTAAGGTTGCACAAATGCAGCAAAATGATATCTTCTATTTGAAAGCGTAACAGAAAAGTTGATGGTTGAACAAAGCAACAATACTAATATTGTTGACCACACAAATTGATATGGTTAAAGATTGACAAAAAATGTATTGGAATAATTCTTCTACAGGATAATCGAAAACGGGAATCGAAGGAAATCATCCGATTATTCAGCTATTCGCCACCTGGAAAATACAGATCGACTAAAGATCAAACAATTTCTTGTTTTGTGAAAATATAAAAAGAATAACATTCGTAATCCCGTACTTTTCCGTACAGTTGTTCGTACTTTTACTTTTCCGTACACAACGTGTCAAGGGAAAGTATAGGAATTGGTCCCGAAAACTTTTTTCGCAAAATTGGTTTAGATCATCATAAAAACTCATGAAACGCGTAGAAAACCACTTTTTGAGACACTTTTCCGTTCGTATGCCGTCGTTGTCGTCGTCGTCGTCGTCGTTGTCGTTGTCGTCGTCGTTGGTGTTTGTTAACACGATAACTCAAAAAATAATTGAGATAATCAAAATCTGGATATGCCAAAAGTGTTGTATCTGAAAAACTTAGTTTAAGTTCGAAGATGAGCCACTTTCGATTTGACCCTGGGGTACTTGCCCTAAGAAAAACCTCAAAAAATTGACACTTTTGTATGGGAGGTACCTGTAAATCGACTCCGATTGGCTTCAAACTTCCTGGGATTTCATTTTTTGGGAGAAAAATAAGATTCTTTAAGTTTGAAACCAATCGGAATCGATTAACGGGTACCTCCCATAAAAAAATATCATTTTTTGGAGGTTCTTCTTTGCACAAGTACCTCAGGATGAAATCGAAAATGGCTCATCTTAAAACTCGAACTAAGTTTTTTGGATACAAAACTTCTGGAAGATCCAGGTTCTGATTATCTCAACTATTTTTTGGGTTGTCGTGTTAACACACACCAAGGACGACGACGACAAAGACCACGGCACACAAACGGAAAATCGTCTCAAAAACGTGTTTTCTACGCGTTTCATAAGTTTTCATGATGATCTGAACCAATTTTGCGAAAAAAGTTTTCGGGACCAATTCCCTTAACCCTCTGATCGTTTGTTGCGTTTACACCTTAACTTCGTTTCATGGGGCGTACAGTGTATTTTGTATGAAAACTTGATTGTAATATGAGATAGCGACTTAGTGTCTTTGACAAAGTTGTAGTACTTAACCCGCTCTACAACATTGCTGCAGACACATATTGCTTATCTCTTATCAGTTCCGCGAAAAACCGCGAAAACGTGAATTTTCGGCTCCACATTTTTCACGGAATTGACAAGATATATAGAAGTAAAGTAAAGTAATAAGTAATATATTACTATTTCCTATTACTATTACAGGCTATTACAGTAATAGGCTATTACATTTATCCTATTACTTTTCCTATTACTTTTGTAAAGGGTTAACCTATTACTTCTACTATTACTATTACATGTAATAGGAAAAGTAATAGTAATAGGTTCATCCTATTACAAAAGTAATAGTAATAGTAATAGTAATAGGTTCACCCTGTCACAAAAGTAATAGCTTTTGTAATAGCCTATTAATGTAATAGCCTGTAATAGCAAAAAAATCTAAATTTTTTTGGCAGACTCATTTTTTCTCATAAAAAATGCGTCTGGCGTAAAAAAAATTTTTTTTTATATGAAACTTTGGAAAAAATTTTTTTTGAAAAAGTTATAGGAAAGTAATAGGCATTACTATTACTATTACTATTACAGGCTATTACATTAATAGGCTATTACAAAAGCTATTACTTTTGTGACAGGGTGAACCTATTACTATTACTTTTGTAATAGGATGAACCCATTACTATTACTTTTCCTATTACATGTAATAGTAATAGTAATAGGTAATAGGCATTACAATTTTTTACTTCTATAACAAGATATAAATGATGAGTGCTTTCAGCAAAGTTGTGAAGCAAGTCAAGTACTACATTTTTTGAAGACACCATCTCCTTATCTCTTATCAGTTCCGCGGAAAATGATAAGAGAAAATTAGCGTTTTTCGCGATTTTTCGCGTAAATGATAAGAGATAACGAATTGGTGTTCTCGGCAAAGTTGTAGTATTCAGCCGGCACTATAAATTTGCCGAAAACAGATATCGCTTATCTCTTATCAGTTAAGATCTCCCACCATATGGGTTTTTTTATAATTTTTTTTTGCTTGACTGATAAGAGATAAGTGACATCTGTTTTCAGCAAAGTTGTACAGGACCACAAGTACTACAATTTTCCACATGCTTTATTTCGTTATCTCTTATCAGGTAAGCGAAAAACCGCGAAAAACGCGAGATTTCTCTTATCATTTTCCGCGTTACTGATAAAAGATAATGACTTGATTTCTTGAGCAAAGTTGTAGAACCCAATCTGCTCTACAGCTTTGCTGAAGACAGGTGTCTATTATCTCTTATCAGTTCCGTGATAAATGGAAAACCGAATATTTGCGTTTTCGCGGTTTTTCGCGTATTTTGCGGAACTGATAAGAGATAAGCGATATCTGTCTTTAGTAAAGATGTAGTGGACTTCTAGTACTACATATTTGCCGAAGATATTAAATCGTTATCTCTTATTACAGTCCAGTTTTCATGAAAAAATACACTTGGGGCGTCGTACGCCCCAAGAATCGAACGCGCGCACATGTGTTGTGGGAGGCAATATCTCACACATTCTTACACATATGCACATGAAATTTCACTGACGTATAGCTAAAGGTTCAAGCTATCGAACGGTACCTATTTCAATGTGATTTTTTCGTTTTTTGGTACTTTTATTCGAGGTTCAAAGTCGCCTCGGGCGTTGTACACCCGACAAACGATCAGAGGGTTAACAAAGTGTACGGAAAAGTAAAATATTCAACATTACCATTGTTGGCAGCATATTGAATCTATTCCAATAGTTCTTCAATATTAATTCGGTTTCCTTTACTGATAAAAAGTCTAGCGACATCATTGTGATCTGAAAAATAATAATACAGATCAATGAAAAAGATCAAAGCGGTATTTAATTTAGTCAGCAGTACCATGGTTAACAGCTAACTGACGAGGTGTTACATTCGCAAGATTTCTAATATCAACTCTGGCTCCTTTTTTGATGAGGAGATCAGCAACATTCTTGTGACCTTAGAAATAATTTAGATCGATGAAAAAGATCAAACCGATTCTTTATTTTGTGAAAATAACTATTCAACATTACCATTTATAGCAGCATAATGAAGAGGTGTATTATTAAAATGATTCATGATATCCATACTGGCGCCTTTGTTGAGGAGAACCTCGGCGACATTCTTGTGACCTTAGAAATAATTTGGATCGATGAAAAAGATCAAACCGATTCTTTATTTTGTGAAAATAACTATTCAACATTACCCATCTCAGCAGCATAATGAAGAGGTGTATTATTAAAATGATTCATGATATCCATATTGGCACCTTTGTTGAGGAGAACCTCGGCGACTTTTTTGTGACCTAAAAAAAACGGGATGAAGGAGATCAAATCAATCGTTTCTTTAATAAGATCAAGCATTCAATATTACCATCTAATGCAGCTAAATGAAGAGCTGTGTTATTCGAAAGATCTCCAATATCAGCGTTAGCTCCATTCTTGAGAAGCACATCAGCGACACCTCCGTGACCTAAAATAATACGGATCAATGAAAGAGTTCGGCGGGATATCTTATTTAGTCAACCTTACCCTTCATAGCTGCCAAATGAAGAGGTGTCCGAAGCAAATTATTTTTAATATTAAGATCGTTTGCTTTAAGGATGAGAAGTTCGGCGACACTCTTGTGACCTGAACAATTACACCGATCGATGGGATAAAATCAGGTCAATCTTTTATTCAATAACAATTAGTATTCAACGTTACCTTTCTTAGCAGCATAATGCAGAGCTGTCTCATTGAAATTATTTCCAATGTTTGGGTCGGCTCCTTCAGCCATGAGTTTTTCAGCTTCCTTCACTTTGCCTGAAAGAATATGAAAAATATTCATAGATCAATGAAACGGATTGAACAAAACATTCTTTTTTATAAAAAAATGTCCAAAATTACCATCTAAAGCAGCTCTATGCAGAGCTGTCTCTCCACTCATGTCTCTTACGTTTACTAAAATATGTGTGAAAATTTTAGCATAAATGAGGTTCCCATATCTTCGTTACAAGGTGCTTTGTATATGGAATTTAAGAGTTAAACTGGATAAATAAATGAAACTTCAATCTTACCGTCCCTCCCGGGTGGTGCTCCGCTCACATCCCCGATTAAGAACTGTGGAAATAGAATCAAAGTGATACATTTGGGATGGGAACAACGGATGAGATTAATTATAAATGTATTTATAACAGTTTTCGACTGTTTTTAATAGAATAAAAGTTCCCGGTGGACATTTTTTTGGAATAGAAGAATTTTTTCAATTTAAGAACTTGGAAAAAGGACACACCTTAATTTTTTAAATTATTTCAGAAAAAATTATCACAAATTGTCCACAAAAAGTATCAAACATGAAAAAAAAAAAAAAATCGACTGAAATTGTCGACTCACCTCGGATACCATCAAGCCAATTAGCAGCAGTGTGAAAGAACTTCGACTCGGCATTTTTCTAGCTTCGAACTATTAAAAGTTTACTATGAACGTATCAATTGGTAAGAACTGTTTGATGGACATGCGAATCGAACGCATCTTCTTATATACTTCTCAAGTGTGGCCACGTCGGTGGGCAACACACTGTATGATTCAATCCACGTACAATGACGATTATAATAAAAGTCCACAAAATATTATCGCACACATTTTTCAAGATAACAATGTCAAACAATTGATGGAATTACAATTCCACCTGTGCACGTGTGTTTAATTTCGCGTTTCATATCGAATGTTTTGCATTGAAAATATCAGATGTTTACATTTATTCTTTCATCACCTTCTTTAAACTACAAATTCAATGTAAAAATTTAAAAAGTAAATATTTTCCACGCTTGAAGGGTTGAGTGGTGTTACTATGGAACGTGGCTGTTCAAATTGAAAAAAAAATTCACATCTTCGCTGCATGCACAAAACACATTCCGTTTCAAAGTCGATCCAAAGTTGACCACAGATCAACCGTCGCTTACATGATGTAAATTAGAATTTGAATGATCAAACGACATGACTCATACCTTTGCGTTACATTCAGACTCACATGCCATGGTTGCGTTGCTTTGTTCAATAGCTACAGGGTTAGGTCACTCAATAAGGTAATTCTAATAAAAGTCCACAAAATATTATCGCACACATTTTTCAAGATAACAATGTCAAACAATTGATGGAATTACAATTCCACCTGTGCACGTGTGTTTAATTTCGCGTTTCACATCGAATGTTTTGCATTGAAAATATCAGATGTTTACATTTATTATTTCATCACCTTCTTGAAACTACAAATTCAATGTAAAAATTTAAAAAGTAAATATTTTCCACGCTTGAAGGGTTGAGTGGTGTTACTATGGCACGTGGCTGTTCAAATTAAAAAAATTTCACATCTTCGCTGCATGCGCAAAACACATTCCGTTTCAAAGTCGATCCAAAGTTGACCACAGATCAACCGTCGCTTACATGATGCAAAGTGACGTTTGACAGCTACGCTGACAGTTGTGTTTTTTTTCGTCTCTCGTATTTGTTTACATTATTTTATTGTTTTTAAATAGTTATTCACATTGTTTTGTCACAAATTTTATATCATTCTATTCGTAAAGACTTGCTGTATTTGAATATTATAAAGTTCATCCGTGTCAACATCAATTTCGTCGATTTCTTTCTGTGATAATTTGTGCACATTTTTGGTTACGTCGCTCTCGTTATTCACGTCGTTTTCCTGTGTTATTGTTGTTGGTTTTCATAACCATAAAATGGCCCAATGTGCGTTGTGTGTGAAACCGGTAGCCAGTGACAACAGCATTTCATGCTATGGCTTATGTGGCAATTCATTTCATTTCGCCTGTCTGAATAAAGACGATGCCACCACCACGTACAATAAAAAATTGATGAACTATTTGGCGAAGATTACTGGTTTACAGTGGTATTGTGTCAGTTGCCAGCCACACACATTGGGTGGCATAGTAAACAATTTCACCGAGTGTTCAAGTTTTATTGCGGACCTTAAACGCTCGCTAGTGCCTCTCATTGACAAAGTGTTGAGCGCTGACCTACCGCAAAAAAGTGCAAGCGACCAAAATGAGCATAATACCAGTGCTGCCGAAGTGATTGAAATCGACGCAAATCGGTTGTTGCATTTGGTTGGCAATGCCAATGACACCGTACACACTGAGAATGTTGTGATCGACGGAAATTCAGCGGAACCGATGGACGAGGATGAAATTAATGATGACGTTGACACTACAATCGTCCCATCTGTCGAATCGGGTCATGCTTCATCGAGTGTTTATGTGGACACTCCACGCCCGAATCAAAAGCACGGTAAGCGGAGAATTGGTCGCCTACTCAATGAAACGGTAAAACGTTCGTGCCACACATCATCCAACGATCCAGGTATGTCGCGCGTTGATAACGCAGCTAACGAAATCGTCTCGACACCATCAGTTCGGCAGAATACAATGAATTTGCGCAAATTGGTTCAGGCTCCGGCTCGTAAACCGATTATGAAAAATGCCTCACGCACTCAAGCCAGCAATTTATACGCCAAAGCGGTATCGTTACCACAGGTCAGCAATTTACATAAGAAAATTGTTCCGTCAGTTCCACTGCCATCAAATCTGACGAAGAGCGTTCACATCTCACGCTTCTCTAATGACACCACCTGTGATGATATTTTGAACCATTTGCGCTCAATTGACTCCACATCAAATATTGTCAATGAGATTCGATGCAAAAGATTGACACGTGGTGACCGGCCCATTTCAAGCTACAAATTCATCTCGTTCAAATTGACTTTTCCACGTCAATACTTTGAACGTATTGTTAACCCGTCGATATGGCCGAAATCAGTTACTGCCTGTGAATTCATTGACAGAAAAAATCCTCCGTTGCCCTTCACTGAACCTCGCGTTAATGCAAATCGGCAGTCAAAAAACGGGGAGCATCGGCATGGCAACGAGAACAGAGCCAGAATACATTCGCAGCAAATGTACGCCTATACACAGGCATCGACGACACCGAGTGTGAGCAACCTTCGGTTCAATCCGTTTGCTCAGCGCCCAAATCACTACCGCGCAGCAAACTCCGGGCAACAGCAAAACCATTTCGTCCATCGCGTGGGCAACAGACGATTCCGTTAAATCCCAAGCTGCGCACACCCGACGCGACACGCATCAGTGTCTATTATCAAAACATTCGCAGCTTGGGTAACAAACAGGATGGATTTTTTCATAAATGTGCTGCTTTCGGTTTTGACATAGTCATCTTGACTGAAACTTGGCTCAAACATAGCCACCGTAATGCCGAATTCTTCAATAGCACATACGACGTCTACCGCAAAGACAGATTATTTAGACGAGGTGGAGGTGTTCTCATTGCGCTCAACAATGAAATCTTCTCTACTGAAGAAATAAAATTTGACAACGTGGACATTGAGCACGTATGCATTAAAGCGAGCTTACCAACACACAACATCTTCATCTACAATGCATACATTCCACCGAACTCATCCAATGAAATATACGCTTTGCATCGTTCAGCCATTGAATCACTCACGACAAATGCCGATGATGTTGTAATAGTTGTTGGCGATTTTAACTTGACAAACGTTGAGTGGATAAATGACGATGAGGAAAGTAATGTGCTTGTTCCCTCAAACTTCCACTCCCAATGTGCTGCTGATTTCATTACCGGCCTGATGGGCCTGGGCCTCCAGCAAATAAATTCAATAAAGAATCGGAACCTCAAATTGTTGGACCTATTTTTCACAAACGACCATGCCAACACAACAATTTCCGATGCTACTAAACTGTCACTGACGGAAAAAATCGACCATTACCACCCTCCTCTGTTGATTGAATTTGAATGGCATGCGATTAACAGTGGTTCCGAAAACCAGAATAATACGCATTTCAACTTCAAACGGGCTGATTATCAGCGCATGAATGAATATTTTGCTGCCGTCGACTTTGATGACTTATTCGCAAATAAATCACTTGCGGAGAAGGTGTCATCCCTTCATGGCGTGTTAGCAGAAGCCATTCAATGTACGGTTCCAACGTATGTCCGCAAAAATAACCAAAAATGCCCATGGAAAAACAAAGAACTTCGGCATCTCAAGAACTTGAGGAAAAAAGCGTGGGATTACTGGAGGCTGACCAATGACAAACAGCCATTTGAAGAATTGCACGAGGAATTCAGTGCCAAAAACACGGAACTTTACAATCAGTACGTCGACAAAATGAAATCAAACTTGAAAAGTGATCCTTCTTCGTTTTGGCAATATGTAAACTCTAAAAAGAGCACTGATAACATACCAAAAACCATGAGATTCGGCGACACTAAGACATCCAGCGAAACAGAGCAAGCAAATCTATTTGCGGACTTCTTCGGGAGCAATTACTCCACATCAACGACAACAAATAATTAACCGTCACCTCAGTCCGTGAACACATCTTGTTTCCAGCTTGACCTTGACTTTGTCATGACTGAAATGACGAAGGTCAATACAAAGAAAGGTGTTGGACCCGATGGTGTTCATCCTTTGATTTTGAAGGAGTGTGCTCTGACGCTTGCTAGTCCGTTGACTAAAATCTTCAATGAATCGCTTTCATCTGGCATTTTTCCCGATGAATGGAAACGATCGAGTGTATCAGCCATATTCAAAAAGGGCGCCAGATCGGACATTGAAAACTACAGGTGCATAGCAAAATTACCAACAATCGCTAAATTCTTCGAGCACCTCGTCAACGTAAATTTGCTTGAAACTGTTCGTGATCGCATCTCGCCTAACCAACATGGCTTTATGAAACGACGATCTACAGCATCAAACCTAACCGAATTTGTGTACTACGCCCAGAGTGGCTTAAACACTGGAGCTCAAGTTGATGTCCTGTACACGGACTTTACGAAAGCCTTTGATCGAGTTGATCACAGCATATTGATCCAGAAGTTGGAAACATTCAATCTGCCTCAAAACATGCTGGCATGGCTTAAGTCGTACCTGGAAAATCGTACCCAATTTGTCAAACATGGAGCAAGTGAGTCGGTCGACTTTACAGCGTCGTCGGGTTTCCCGCAGGGGAGCCACCTTGGCCCAACACTGTTCCTGCTGTTCATCAACGACATCGTGGATCAAATGCCCCCAGACATCATGATATTACTGTTTGCCGACGATATCAAAATTGCCAAAATCATCAAATCTCAGCAAGATTCGGAGATATTGCAACAAGCCATCGACAAACTTAAACATTGGTGTGACGTGAATCTGCTGCACCTTAACCTCAAAAAATGTGCAGTACTATCTATCTACAAGAAACGTCAGCATTTCCATACAAACTACACCTATGGCGACTATACCTTTGACAAAGTGACTGAACACAAGGACTTGGGTGTTCTAATTGACAGAAAACTATCATTTGCCAAACATATTGACATGGTCACTTCAAAGGCAACGGCTGCACTTGGCTTTGTCAAACGCTTCTGCCACGATATCACTGACGTTACCACACTAAAGTCGCTTTATTTTGCATTGGTTCAATCTCACCTCGATCACTGCGCCATGGTATGGCTTCCATTCCACAAAATCCACAGCGACAAAATTGAATCCGTGCAACGCCAATTCACTATGTACGCTCGTCGTGAATACCCATCCGTACATAACCAATACTCAATCACACCGTACGAGCAGCGATTGTCAGAGTTAAACATGATTAGTCTTCGCCGTCGACGTGTCAACGCGTCATTGACTTTTTTCTACGACATCATCAACGGTAACGCTAACTGTCCAACAGTTAGTGACCAAGTCTCACTTAATGATGGGCGTTCATTGAGACACAGCGAACAATTCAAGGTCAATGACAAGCACATGAAGTTGGTGCGTGAAGCTCCAATTCCTCAAATGTGCAAAATGGCGAACATGGTGCCGGAACTTTTCACAGCAGCGACCTCCAAAAAAAATTTTGCATCATCGGTTCGCAAAATGACGGACACCACTTTTGGATCGCTATGCAAACTCAAATGACTACCTGGCCACCCAGTCAATTTTTCATCCAGGTAACCTCATTTTTTTGTATATGTTCTCCACGAGAACACCTTGATACTGCCCACATTAATGATGAAATTGCGATTTTCATGTTGCCAACAAACGCGATCTATGATCCAAAGCGGACGAATTCATCAAGGACAAAGCATACTGCCCGGGTGCCATTTGGGTTGCTTCTGATTGCAACAAACATGAGCGGGGCTGTCCCAGGCTCCAACCACCCACGTGGAATTCAACTCATCTCACACGGACCACACAGCATAATCAATATTTAAAGACTGACGAATTTTTCCATACATTCTTTTATGTGTATTGAAAAGATGATACTTATCTGTGATGTTTACATTATTTATTGTAAATTTTTTATTTTGATTATGTGCTTTTTTTGTAGCCACGAAGTTGGCGAGTTAATATTCTTATCTTTCAAGTCAATTTTGAGTCAATTTTGAATTATTTACCATTTAGCATCAAATTGTCTAGTTACGTTTCAAATCATGGTCCATGTCAACTCAATGCACTCTGCAATCAACATGGATCTGCCTAAACCGACGTAAAACTTCTCATCAATTTATCTATCGGATAAATTAAGTGACGACTTTTGCAGTCTCAAAGTCTAAATTTAACGCGTAACAGTTAACGCTTCACATAGCCTTTGTCCCTTTGGAAAAGTTTACCAAAGGTTATCCTGGACCGTTTACTATAGACTAATATCAAGCATTTCCATCTTGGTTGTATGACTGTTTTCGTTTTCATGTTCCTACTATTGTGAATACCGCATGATGTACGAAAAGAGCCAGGTTTTTAACGAGGCGAGAACTGATAGTTATCGAAACCTATTGCTACTAATTGTTTATTATTTTAAATATGTAACAGTCTTGCACTCTTTTCCGGCCAAACCTCAATCAGAACCCACATTATATTCAGCCAGAGCTTGGCGGTGTTTAATAAAATAAAAAATAAAAAATAAATAAAATTAGAATGTGAATGATCAAACGACATGACTCATACCTTTGCTTTACATTCAGGCTCACATGCCATGGTTGCGTTGCTTTGTTCAATAGTTACAGTGTTAGTTGATGCAAGGATATACGGTATGACATTTACTTTACATCACTCAATAAGGTATAGGTAGGATACGATGATATTGATACAAATCTACGCATTCCCTTAAAAAATTACAAGCGAATCTCATGCAAAACCATATCCATACTCAGTAACACTTTCCATAGAAATATAGACAGCTCCTCAATTAGTTTGAAATTCCAATGAACACACACGGGAAGAAATACTTACAATCCGATACCAATCACATAAAGAAGAAAAAAATTCTGTCACTGTCGCATTTCGTACCAACACAGCCAACTTTTTGTTTCCATGAAATAGATTCTTCGTAGTGGTAAAAAATCTATGGCACAGATTCGAGAAAAATATCACTAATACTGAGAAAAAACTTGTTCCGTGTGTGTCATAGGGAACTTGCAAAGATCGATAAATGTATTTGTTTTATTAAGTTTATCCAGCACTTTTCAAGAAGTTTTTACCTAGCATTGAATTTTCGTTTAAGCTTTACTATCTAAATACGGTCAAACTAGTTATAATGCCATCGTTAGATGGCGTTTGTTCTGGTCAAGAGCTTGAAGGACCTCCGTGGTGTGCGTTTTCCATATTATCGCTAAAATTTCATTTTATCTCACTAAATCAAGAATATTAAGAAAAGAATTGATTTTGAAATGAAAGCCAATTCGGTCTTTGTTCTAATCGTTAATTTATTTGAAATAAATGCAGACGGTTCAAGTCATCTGCGACTCTTCTTCAGGGCCTAAAAATAACAAATGTTTTGGGTTCAAGGATACTATGACGATGCAAGCGTAATAATGGGCTGTAATATTCTTCATTGGTGGTGACAGTGAGTAAATTAAAAAGTCTCGCATTTCTCAGAGAGTAAGTATGCGTTGAAACTACGTTGTAATTGTGATTCACACTGGTTGAGGACAGTTTATTTTTCCAATGATACCTACTTATTACATACAAACAGTTAAGGTTGCACAAATGCAGCAAAATGATATCTTCTATTTGAAAGCGTAACAGAAAAGTTGATGGTTGGACAAAGCAACAATACTAATATTGTTGACCACACAAATTGATATGGTCAAAGATTGACAAAAAATTTATTGGAATAATTCTTCTACAGGACAATCGAAAACGGGAATCGAAAGAAATCATCCGATTATTCAGTTATTCGCCACCTGGAAAATACAGATCGAGTAAAGATCAAACAATTTCTTGTTTTGTGGAAATATAAAATGAATTACATTCGTAATCCCGTACTTTTCCGTACAGTTGTTCGTACTTTTTTGTTTTCATATTTTGTATAAAAAAGCATATTTTCAGTGAAAATCGGTCATTTTAGTCGAAATTTCGACAATTTCGTATGAGAGGTACTTGTAAATCGATTCCTAATGGCTTTAAACTTTCTAAGATTTATGGCGAAAAAATAAGAATCAGAGAGTTTGTAGTCAATCGGAATCGATTACACATCCCATACAAAAAAAATTTCAAGGAAATTTCAAGAAAAAATTGAGGGCCAAAAACCAAACTTATGCAAATGTGAATCGCGATCAACGTGAAACTTTAAGAATTTCATTTTTTCAACAAATTTTTTTTTTTGTTGTGTCTTTGTGTGTTCACACCGAGTTTTATTGTTTGAGTTGTTGTAATTTTTTGGCATGCGCTCGCACCACAACACATTTTTGCATGTTTTGCTTTCTGTGTATACTTTTCTTCTTTTTCTCTCACTCATAATCGCAAACAGAGAGCTGAGTCCAGTGTAATTTGATACTCGCTGAGGATGACAAATGTCGAAATGCATCCGAACCAAAATTTCGTTTATAAATAAATATTCATATTGATTTATGTTTGAAATTTGAAAAAGCAAAGTCACTTTAAGGTGTTTGATTTAAAATTTAATCGTAGATTGAAAAAATCTTTCCATTTCAATTCCCTTAACAAAGTACGGAAAAGTAAAATATTCAAATTACCATTGTTGGCAGCAAGCTGACGACACTTCAGTACAAACATCATTTGAGCGCTCGCAGCGCCACGAACTCTCGTATCATTTTGTATTGACTTTTCGATAGTTCATGAGTTCGCCGTGGACTTCGTCAAAACGTGTCGTCCCTTTGGTTGGCAGCATATTGAATCTATTCCAATAGTTCTGCAATATTAATTTGGTTTCTTTTACCGATAAAAAGTCTAGCGACATCATTGTGACCTGAAAAATAATACAGATCAATGAAAAAGATCAAAGCGGTGTTTAATTTAGTCAGCAGTACCATGGTTAACAGCTAACTGACGAGGTGTGAGATTCTCATGATTTCTAATATCAACCCTGGCTCCTTTTTTGATGAGAAGTTTAGCAACATTCTTGTGACCTTAGAAATAATTTAGATCGATGAAAAAGATCAAATCAATCTTTTATTTAATGAAAACAAGTATTCAACATTACCATTCAAAGCTGCAAAATGAAGAGCTGTGGTATTCCAATCATCTCCAATATCAGCGTCAGCTCCATTTTCGAGAAGCACATCAGCGACACCTCCGTGACCTAAAATAATACGGATCAATGAAAGAGATCGACGCGATATCTTATTTAGTCAACCTTACCGTTCATAGCTGCCAAATGAAGAGGTGTCTGATGCATATGTTTTTTAATATTAAGATCGTTTGCTTTACGGATGAGAAGTTCAGCGATGCTCTTGTGACCTGAAAAATAATTCAGATCGATGAAAAAATTAAACCAATTTCCCATTTAGTGAAAAAAGTCAAGGCTGCATTGACGAAGTGTAGTAGACATCACACACAACTCTGACACCTGTGTATGCTAGTCGGTTTTGTGTGTGAGTTGCTACCACTATAAACGTCAGCGATCAACATCAACAGAGACACTATAGCACATAGCATTAAACGCACTATTGCTTCACTCTTTGTACACACTTTGACATCACTTATGGTTTGGCGCGCGTCGTACGTTTTTCAAACGTTTATGTTTGATTCAAGTATTTCACCGATTTCACCGAATTTTCGTACTCAATATCAATATATTCATTTTTACTTGGAAGTTTTTTTTTATTGCAATGATGTTTTAAAATATATTTTGTCGAGAAATATTTTTTTTCCAATTTCCAAAATTAAATGAAATTAAAACACATAGCATGAAACGTATTCATAGTAGAAATGCATATGTATTAGTTTGTACTTATTCATTATAATGTATTTGGATAGGACGCTAGCGCGGCCTGGTGAGTTGGTTGCGATGGCTGTATATGCGACATTTTTTTGCACGATAGTTGTGTGTGCGGCAGTTGCATCGCGATATGCTTGTCTATTGGCCGAAGCATATTCAATGCTTGCTGCTAAGCAATACTAATGCGCATAGTTAAAGGTCCCATCGATTGCCAGGCGGAGCGCCTGACTTTGTCTGGCAAAATCACGTTTTTTACTTTTATCTCGAAAATATCTTATCTCAGCGGGTGAAACTGGCCTTCCCAGATCCATGAAATTTTCCGCCCAATCGAATGAGACTGGTCTCAATTTTCCCCGAATTTCCATTTTCTTTCTATGGCGATTTTCTCATTTTCAAATTTTTTTCCAAGATTTTCAATTTTCCGGAAAATTTTCGCGAATTCGAATTTAGTTTGAATTTATACGTTCATAAAATGAAAATGGTTGGAAAATGTTGGAAAACTCGGAAAATATTCAATATTTTCGAAATCCAAAATGTACTGAAAATCACTGAAATTTTTTTCATGAAGCCACATCCTGGTGCCAGTGCCTTTTCTAGAAAATCTGATCAGGCAGAAAACTTCTATGAACCTTTCTCTTTCCATATCAGAGCTAGAACCATCATGTTTCGGGGAATAGATAATTGAATCTATAAAGACAGGCCAAATGCCTGGCATCTGGGACTTTTACGCATAGTACTCGAAAAAAGTATTCAAAATTACCATGGGAAGCAGCATAATGAAGAGGTGTCGCTTTCCCATTAGTTTCACTATCAAAATTGGCTCCTTTGCTGATGAGAAGTTCGGCGACTTTCTTGTGACCTGAACAATAACATCGATCGATGGGATAAAATCAGGTCAATCTTTTATTCAATAACAATTAGTATTCAACGTTACCTTTCTCAACAGCATAATGCAGAGCTGTCACATTAAAATTATTTCCAATATTAGGATCGGCTCCTTCAGCGATGAGTTTTTCAGCTTCCTTCACTTTGCCTGAAAGAATATGAAAAATATCCATAGATCAATGAAACGGATTGAACAAAACATTCTTTTTCAAAAAAAATGTCCAAAATTACCAGCTAAAGCAGCTCTATGCAGAGCTGTCTTTCCAAATATGTCTTTTTCGTTTACTAAAATATGTGTGAAAAGTTTAGCATAAATGAGGTTCCCACATCTTCGTTACAAGGTGCTTTGTATATGGAATTTAGGAGTTAAACTGGATAAATAAATGAAACTTCAATCTTACCGTTCCTCCCGGGTGGTGCTCCACTCACATCCCCGATTAAGAACTGTAGAAATAGAATCAAAGTGATACATTTGAAATGGGAACAACGGATGAGATTAATTATAAATGTATTAATAACAGATTTCAACTATTTTTAATAGAATAAAAGTTTCCGGTGGACATTTTTTTGGAATAGAAGAATTTTTTCAATTTAAGAACTTGGAAAAAGGGCACTTTCATTTTTTAAATTATTTCAGAAAAAATTATCACAAATTGTCCACGAAAAGTATCAAACATGAAAAATTAAAAAAAAATCGACTGAAATTGTCGACTCACCTCGGATACCATCAAGCCAATGAGCAGCAGTGTGAAAGAACTTTGACTCAGCATTTTTCTAGCCTCGAACTATTGAAAGTTTACTATGAACGTATCAATTGGTAAGAACTGTTTGATGGACATGCGAATCGAACGCATCCTCTTATATACTTCTCGAGTGTGGCCACGTCGGTGGGCAACACACTGTATGATTCAATCCACGTACAATGACGATTCTAATGAACGCCCACAAAATATTATCGCACACATTTTTCAAGATAACAATGTCAAACAATTGATGGAATTACAATTCCACCTGTGCACGTGTGTTTAATTTCGCGTTTCACATCGACTGTTTTGCATTGAAAATATCAGATGTTTACATTTATTCTTTCATCGCCTTCTTGAAACTACAAATTCAATGTAAAAATTTAAAAAGTAAATATTTTTCACGCTTGAAGGGTTGAGTGGTGTTACTATGGCACGTGGCTGTTCAAATTAAAAAAATTTCCACATCTTCGCTTCATGCACAAAACACATTCCGTTTCAAAGTCGATCCACAGATCAACCGTCGCTTACACGATGTAAATTAGAATGTGAATGATCAAACGACATGACTCATACCTTTGCGTTACATTCAGACTCACATGCCATGGTTGCGTTGCTTTGTTCAATAGCTACAGTGTTAGTTGATGCAAGGATATACGGTATCACATTTACTTTACATCACTCAATAAGGTATAGGTAGGATACGATGATATTGATACAAATCTACGCACTCCCTTAAAAAATCACAACCGAATCTCATGCAAAACCATATCCATACTCAGTAACACTTTCCATAGAAATATAGACAGCTCCTCAATTAGTTTGA
The DNA here is from genome assembly GCF_009176505.1 of Sitodiplosis mosellana. Lineage (NCBI taxonomy): Eukaryota > Metazoa > Arthropoda > Insecta > Diptera > Cecidomyiidae > Sitodiplosis > Sitodiplosis mosellana. The sequence goes on from NW_022595245.1 coordinate 29,851, forward strand.
AATTCCAATGAACACACACGGAAAGAAATACTTCTACAATCCGATACCAATCACATAAAAAAGAAAAAAATTCTGTCACTGTCGCATTTCGTACCAACACAGCCAACTTTTTGTTTCCATGAAATAAATCCTTCGTAGTGGTAAAAAATCTATGGCACAGATTCGCGAAAAATATCACTAATACTGAGAAAAAACTTGTTCCATGTGTTTCATAGGGCACTTGCAAAGATCGAAAAATGTATTTATTTTATTAAGTTTATCAAGCACTTTTCAATAAGTTTTTACCTAGCATTGAATTTTCGTTTAAGTTTTACTATCCAACACACACGAAAAAAACCTTCGAATTGTATAAAGGAATACGTCTAATATATGCCGTTAATAGGTTTCCTTCCAATATTCCCATGTATTGACAGGAATCCTACCAAACAACACATATACGCACATACAGTCATTGGCGCATACACAAACGTCATAGATGAGTTGACGTTTGTGTATGCGCCAATGACTGTACATGCGTATGTGTGTTGTTTAGTAGGATTCCTGTCAATACATGGGAATATTGGATGGAAATCTACTAACGTCATATTTTAGACGTATTTCTTTGTTTGATTCAAAGGTTTTTTTCGTGTGTGAAATACGGTCAAACTAGTTATAATTCCATCGTTAGATGGCGTTTGTTCTGGTCAAGAGCTTGAAGGTCGTCCGTGGAGTGTGTTTTCCATTTTATCGCTGAAATTTTATTTTATCTCATTAAATCAAAAATATTAAGAAAAGGATTGATTTTGAAATGAAAGCCAATTCGGTCTTTGTTCCAATCGATAATTTATTTGAAATAAATGCAGACGGTTCAAGTCATCTGCGACTCTTCAGGGCCTAAAAATAACCAATTGTTTTGGGCTCAAGGATACTATGACGATGCAAGCGTAATAATGGGCTGTAATATTCTACATTGGTTGTCTATTGACATAATTTTGAATTAACTGGAATCGAACAATAATGAAATCGCACGAAATAATGAATCATAAGCAAGAAATAATTATTATTTAGTTATAAGTGCAACAATAACCTGAATAGAATTCGGAGAATTTAAATAAGTCAGCTAAGCAATTTATTGTATATAGTCTTTAAGTGCATGAATAAAATCGTCAGTCTTTAATCAACCATCGACTACAATTCACCTGTCTTTTAATGACAACTTCTATCACACAGAACTTAGTCATTTTGGTCCTTCGAACACTAAAAACACAACCGAAAATCTTCAATTTCAGTCAACAATTTCAACAAAGTGAAAAAGTCCAACTTTTTTCAACAAGTGAAATATTCTTCAAGTTTTATTAGTGCAGTGTTATCAAATAACAAAACGCAAGCAGTATACGATCTTCGATCAAAATGCAGGCACTAATTAAAGCTCAACGCGACGCAATTCGACAATTGCAGAAAACTATCACCAACTACACCAAAGACGGCAACGACAGGAAGGCTGTTCCAGCTTACTTCTCACGTCGCATCAACCGCCTAGACACATGGTGGATAGCATTTGAAGCGCGCCATCAATCTCTGATGGCCCAACCAGACGCAAATCAACCATACTTCAGAGAAAACTTATTCGATTCGAGCAGGGAGTTGTACTTGAAACATCGCAATGAATTGCAAGAAGGTTTAGTAAAAGTCGCTCCACAAGGATTTGCAATGCCACCAAATCCGAACGAACCCAACGACGATGAAGACAACAGCGATTCAGATACGGAAGATGAAGCATTGAGCAATATTTTGGACGCAACGTTAAAAGACTTTATCGACGATAAATGCGATGGCGCAAATTCGACAGCATCAGAAATCAGTAGCATCGAAAATGGAAATAACAATAATCAGTCCAACTCTCAATCATCTGCAACTAATGAAGTTCCAAACAACGAGCCAAACAACGAAAGCGGAGAAATTCTCAAATTGCTGTACACGGACATCTACAATTTGATCAAATCTTCGCAAGAAATGCGCTCAAACCAGAGAAACGGAATGATTAAAGCTCAATTGGAATTGCTACGAGAAGCATGGAGCACATTTCGTTCTCACTACTACACGCTGCGCGCAACAAGCAACCGAATTAGCATGCAAATCAATATGCAAGCTCTACAAAAAAAATACACCAGTGCAATCGGACACTTGAATGAAATTTCATGCAGCGACCACAACAACTCCGATTTACCAAAACTAAAAATACCGGAATTCAGCGGAAAACGCGACGAGTGGCGCACCTTCATCGATTTATTCAACAAAATTGTGCACGAAAAAAACATCAGTACATCATACAAAATGGAACACCTGAAAGCGAATCTCAAGGGGCAAGCTGCAAGATTGGTAGCGGATTTAACAACGGCTGATCAGTACGAGGCGTGCTTGCAGGTACTATACAAACGCTATGATAACAAACGACAACAGTTCGGTGAGTATATAGATAAGTTGTTGCAGTTACCAAGACATAAAAGTGAAAACAGCCACGAGCTTCGCACTATGCACGATATTTGCACCGAAACAATGTTAGCAATAAAAAACTTGGGCATCAACACCGAAACATGGGATGCACTAATTTGTCATATTTTAACGAAAAAGTTACACGACGATACGGTAAAACACTACGAGTGTCAACTACGCAACGTTCGCGAAACTCCGAATTTGCAAGAATTTCTGGCATATTTAGAAAACAGGTATTTGGCCATTCAATCTGTTGAACAAAAAAATTACACTCAAAATTTTTCCAACAAAAAAGATAAAAAAGAAAAAGTGATTGAAAAATTCGGAAAATTTGAAAAAATCGCGAAGTGTCTATTATGTGACGAGGCTCACAGCCTTCGCGTATGTCAGAAATTTTTGGCAAAAAGCGTGAACGAACGAAGTCAATTTATAAGATCTAAGGGCATTTGTGCAAATTGTTTATCTGGTTCACATAGCAAAGTCATTGAATGTAAAAGTAAATTTACTTGTAAAACGTGTAACAAAAAACATCATTCATTACTGCATTTCGATTCAGTTAAATCAAATGTTGCGAAAATTTCGGACTATCAAGCATCGAACGATGAACACGAAAATGATAATTCAGTAGTATCAGCAAATTCTTCAGCATCGAATTCGCGTGTATTATTAGCTACGGCATTAATTAGCGTGAAAGGTAAAAATAACGAAAAATATGTACTTCGTGCTCTGATCGATCAAGGATCGCAGAGCGCGTTCATCACCGAATCAGCAATGCAATTGCTCAAACTAAAAAGAATAAAACAAAAAACTTGTGTAAGTGGAATAACAAAAGAAAATCAGGTGTGCAATTACATTGTTGACTTGCACATTTCGCCTCGATTCACTTCAAATTTTGTTTTGAATACAACTGCAATTGTATTAAAAAGTTTGGTAAATTTATCACGAAATGAAAATGTTTTTAACAAATCATTCTCACATTTGAACAATCTTCATTTCGCTGATCCTTCATACATTGAAGCTGGTCCGATAGACATTCTTCTCGGCGCAGCTGAATACGCACAAATCATAAAACCGGGTCTCATAAAAGGTTCTACAGACGAACCGATCGCCCAAAACTCTGAATTGGGTTGGATCATTTCGGGACCAACCAATTTTGATTCAGCCGTGGGAGCACAAGTAACAACGCTCATTTCAGTTGTCGACGTCGAACAACGCATATCTGAATTTTTCAAGCATGACGATATAAAAATCGACGATGACGAGTGCGCTCTCACTGAAGAAGAACAAATGTGTGAAAACCACTTTCAAGAAAACACTATTCGTTTGGAAAATGGAAGATATTGTGTCAAAATGCCATTCAAAAATGGAAAAAATGCACCAGATTTAGGAAACTCGCGAAAATGCGCCATTGCAACATTTTTGCAGCTTGAAAATCGATTCAAAAAAAATCCTAAATTGGCAGAAGAATATAAAAAATTCATTCACGAGTACATTGACCTGGGTCATATGGAACGATCGGTTTACAATCCAAATATCACATCGTATTATTTACCACATCATTGTGTAATACGAGATAGCACAACTACGAAACTTCGGGTAGTGTTCAATGGCTCTCAAAAAACTGACAACGGAAAATCTCTCAATGATGAACTTGCATTGGGTGCCATAGAACAAAAGGACATGTTAAGCATTCTAATCAATTTTCGCATTTACAAATATGCATTTACGGCTGACATTGAGAAAATGTACCGCCAAATTTTAATCGACGAAAGCCAAAGAGACTTGCAAAAAATCATTTGGCGTGATTCCTCTGAACTACCGCTTTCTGAATTTAGACTTATCACGGTCACATACGGCACCAGTCTCGCTCCGTTTTTATCACATCGCACTACAAGACAACTTGCAATCGATTGCGGAAATGAATATCCAGAAGTATCAAATACCATAAGAAAAAACATGTGGGTTGACGATGTGGTAAAAGGTGCTTTTACTGAGGCAGAAGCAATACAATTGTGTAGCGACTTGCGCAAGGTATTCAGCAAAGCCGGATTCAATTTACGAAAATGGTCTTCAAACAACGTAAATGTGCTGTCCGCAATTCCGGAGAGTGATCGTGAATTGAAGGCTATAAGCAGCAACGTGAAAGCGTTGGGCATAAAATGGTCGCCGTCTCAAGATGTTTTCACATACGAACTCAGTTTAAAAAATCATTCAAATCCATTTACAAAAAGATTGCTACTATCTGAAATCTCTTCAATGTTCGATCCACTTGGCTGGATATGTCCAGTAGTAATTTCGGCGAAAATTTTGGTACAAAAGTTGTGGGAGAAAAACGTCGATTGGGATGAAATTGTACCGAAAGAAATCGCTAAAAAATGGTTGGAAATAAAAAGCGAATTGCATCTCATTAATGACATCAGAGTGGAACGTTGGATAAATTACAATCCTGAGGATGTCATGGAGTTGCATGGTTTCGGTGACGCAGCGGAACCAGCATTCGCAGCTGTGATTTACATTAAAAACGTCACGCAAAACACGGTGCGATTATTAATCGCAAAAAATAAAGTAGCTCCTCTGAAAACAACGAAAGACGCACTCACAATACCGAGATTGGAATTGTGTGCAGCAAATTTACTTGCCAAATTGACGAAGGGCGTTTTAAAAGCAACAAACATAAATTTCAGCAAAATATTTCTTTGGTCCGATTCAAAAATAGTCATCGATTGGATTCGAGGAAATCCGAAGCGATACAAAAAGTTTATCGCACACCGTGTTTGTGCAATAGATAAGGCAATTGGAACAAAAAACTGGTATCATGTTACCACTGACAAAAATGCAGCAGACTGCGCTTCACGCGGCATGTTGCCATCGGAATTGCTGAGACATGAAATGTGGTGGAATGGCCCACAGTTTTTGCGTGAAAACAATTACTATGCAAACAATGCAAGTCATTTAAATAACATTGACCCAATAATTGAATCACTCGCATTAAGTGTAGAAATCTCTCCAATTTCAAACGAACAAATTCTTCCTGAAGTGACGTCGTTCAACAAAATGAAACGAATAATCGCATACTGTTTTCGTTTTGCATCGTTATGCAAAGCAAAACAGGGGCCCAAAGCATTGTCTCCGATTTCGGCTGATGAGCTAAATTTAGCGGAAACAGCAATAATAAAAATCATTCAACGGGAGGCATTTGGTGCCGAAATAAGTGAATTAATGAAGAAAAGATCAGTAAATTTTTCAAGTAACATTCTGAAACTAAGCCCATTCTTAGATGAAAATAACATTCTGCGCGTAGGTGGCAGACTACGAAATTCGGATTTGGTGTTTGGACGAAAACATCAAATCTTAATACCAAAAAACAATAGCGTAACAACTTTAATAATTCGTCATTTTCATTTATTATGCATGCACGGTGGAGGGAAAGCCACTGAAGCAATCATCAAACAGCAGTTTTGGATTGTGAATGCACAAACAGAAATAAAGAAAATTTTGCATCGTTGCATTCCTTGCTTCAAACAAAGACAAAAAACCATGTCACAATTAATGGCAGATTTGCCGGCCAATCGCGTAAACATTGTTGAAAAGCCATTCACCAACGTAGCAGTAGACTACACCGGTGCAATTCCATACAAAACGGCAAAAGGTAGGGCTGGTAAAATTTCTAAGGCTTACATTTCAATATTTGTCTGTATGGCTACAAAGGCACTTCATATCGAACTAGTATCAGATTTAACAGCCGACGCGTTCATAGCTGCCGTTCGCAGATTGGTAGCGCGTCGTGGAATGATCAAGAGCTTCAACAGTGACAATGGCACAAACTTTGTAAAAGCTAATAAAGATCTAAGTGATTTATTTGAAATCGAAAAAGAAGAGTTCAAAACAATCTGCGATGAACTTTCAAAGCAAGGCATTTCTTGGCATTTCTCACCCGCTGGTGCGCCTCATTTCAATGGCCTCGCCGAGGCTGGTGTGAAAGTTGCAAAGACTCATTTAATAAAAACAATCGGAAAAACTGCGCTAACATTTGAAGAATTGTCCACATTATTGTATCAGGTGGAAGCATGTGCAAATTCAAGACCACTTTGTGCACTATCTACTGACCCTGATGACATCGATTGCCTAACACCTGGACATTTCTTGATTGGGGCACCGTTACTGGCACCACCCGACGAAAGCTACATCGAAACGAACGTAAACTGGCTTTCACGTTGGCAATTGGTGCAAAAAATGAGTCAAAACATTTGGAAAAAATTTCAAACGGAATATCTAAATGAATTGCAAACCAAATCAAAATGGTTTACGAAAAAAGAAGAGCCAAAATTGAATGAATTAGTTTTGGTAAAAGATGAGAATTCACCACCATGCTCTTGGCCAATGGCGCGCGTAATCGACGTGCACAAGGGTCATGACGCACTCACGAGAGTGGTAACACTTAAAATGCGCAATAACACTTTCACTCGACCAATAACCAAAATCGCTCCGTTGCCGATTGAATACGATGCGGAGACCCGGGCAACAATTAAAGCACACATTGCAAAAACTGAAACAGCGAGTAAAGCACGGGTTACAAAATCCAAACCGGCAAAACAAACATTTAATGTCATTCCGATAATAACGGCATTGCTTGCAATTTTTGTGATTCAAGTGAATGCTCACCCAAATCAAATCGTTCCGTTCAAATTGAATAAATTTGACACCTCGCCGGGTTTGTTTTTCGAACAAATTTCGCATGCAAAGTTCAGTTACACCAATTGGAACTCGATTGTTTATGTAAACATGAAATCATTTCTCAACGAAGCATCGATGATGGAAAGAAGTTTACATGATTTAGAAAACGTATGCAATCAAAAACTGGCGGGGCAAAGCTCATGCAAATCTCTTTGTCAACTAATTGAAAATCGTATCAACGACATCAATGAACGAAATGAGTTAATAGTATCGTTTAAGCATCATCGAGCAGAAAGAGCGTTACTTGACATTGTTGGAAACATTGCTGGCGATTTATTTGGAGTTTTAGACTCTCGATTCGGACGAGAATACGTTCTCGATATGTCAAGATTGGAATCAAATGACGAACATTTGCTCACTCTTTTGAAAAACCACACTTCTGTTTTAAATTCCACTATGAATATAATCAAAAAAGATGAGCGGGAAATCATAAATCAGAGAGAAAGCATAATAAATCTAGCAGGTTTGGTACGTGTTCAAACCAATGACCAGCAAGCAGTTTTGCATTTTCATACTATGTCTGTGTATCTTTTACAAATGATCTCTGATTATGAGCATCAACAAGATAGCATGTTGGACATACTTACTGGCGCTAGAAAAAATCATATCGATCATCATCTAATAACTCCTGCTCAAGTAAAGGGTCAATTAAATATAATGAGTGAATATTTATCAGACCAACAGGCACCTCCGGATGGAACCGATTTCTACAAATTGGCAACCATCACTCCGTTTGTCACAAATAAGACACTATTTTTTCGAATTGCCATTCCATTGATAAGCGACGAAAGGTTTCAATTGTATCATATGTATGAAACGCCATTTGTATATATCGCCATAAACTCTGAAAATAAATGCTAAATTCGAAGTCATTATCGCGTCATTAAATCGGCAAAAATATCAATTGATTAGAAACAAGCATGAACTGAAATGCAAAAAACAGTCAGATGACATGGTCATCTGCTTCGAGCCCCGCAAGTGGCTAACCAGCCAATTCAAATCTTGTGTGTGGTCTCTCTTTAATCATGAAGCCAACTCGAATTGCGAGTTATCCAAGGTAAATTTGCGTTACCAATGGTTAGAACTCGAAGAGCCGAACAATTGGTTATTTTTCTGTAAGTATGTGGAAAAGTTCATATCTATTTGCGGCGATAGTGTAAATCACCACAGCGCTATTGGCTCTGGAACCCTAAAATTGAACGACAATTGCGTACTTCGGGGTGATAATTTTGAATTAATGCCCCAAAAGAGTTTAGAGCGCGCGCCACATGATTTCATTATTCCGAATTTCCAATTCAATCTCACTTCGTACGAGCCATTCATTTCAAACGGAACAACGAATTTGATCGAATTTGCCAAAACTAATTTGACTAAACTACAAAATCAGTTAAAATTCATCGAAAATCAATCTAAATTAAAGGAAAAAATCGACATTCATGACATTCATAACTATTCAGTAAACTATTTCACTCTGTTCATCGCTGTATGCTTGATATTCTACGTTGTAAATTTCATCAGGGGTAATAGACGAATCAGATTACCACGTGCAATTTCGATGCCAAATCTATCTGAAGATTTGACTCGCCGTTTAGAGCACCGCCAGTCACGCTAAAGGTGGCCCGGAGAATGTCTATTGACATAATTTTGAATTAACTGGAATCGAACAATAATGAAATCGCACGAAATAATGAATCATAAGCAAGAAATAATTATTATTTAGTTATAAGTGCAACAATAACCTGAATAGAATTCGGAGAATTTAAATAAGTCAGCTAAGCAATTTATTGTATATAGTCTTTAAGTGCATGAATAAAATCGTCAGTCTTTAATCAACCATCGACTACAATTCACCTGTCTTTTAATGACAACTTCTATCACACAGAACTTAGTCATTGGTTGTGACAGTGGGTAAATTAAAAAGTCTCGCATTTCTCAGAGAGTTCAAATCCAACAAAATATAATTCTAATATTTAATACCGTATACGGCTTATAAGCAATCTAACCCTTTGACGACCAAAACTAAACGGCTTGAAATTTTGCAATTCTGATTGCAGATTCGTGCTCAGCGACCCCAAAAACCTTAGTAAAAGTGTTATCAAAAATTAATTTTTTTAATTGCAAATATGAAAGAAATGATGGGACATAGATGTCCCATTGGTCGGTAACGGTAACTATTTCTCTATGAAAAAAACATGCCTCTCATAGGAACTACGTGTAAGAACTTTTTCATTTTTGAATTTTTTAGAATCGTATGGAACCGAAAATGGTTTGAATTATGCTTTGTTGTGCCCATTTAATCACGAAAACCCTTTGATGCACAATTTTTTATTTTTGAATGAAATTAATATATGTTATAGTTTTTGGTATCACAAAACACTCCTCATACTCAGTTTTTCAGAAGAGGCATCAAAAAATAATGAAAAATCAAAAAAATGAAGTGGTTTTTCTTGGGACCAGCGTGCATCGACATTATGTTTTATGAAAATTGTTTGGAAAGTTTCACTATTTTAAATCTCATCGTCTTCAAACTTTCAGGCTCTTATTTTTTTTCAAAAAAAGTAACTCATTTGAAATTTCAAGTCAATCGGATCAGTATCGAGGGTTCTTCCCATGTGAATGTTGGAAATTTCCATAGTAAAATAGTGATCAATCGTCGTAGTTTGAAATTCTTTCACTTATCTACGCAAGAAAAAAGTGTTCCGCTAAAATCATTGGTTTATTTGAGAAAGAAAAAAATTAATTTTTCAGAGATTCAATCGACATTTGCATTTTTATTGTCGTGTATGATATTCAGTGTAGCAATTACGGTTTGAATTGCAACAAAAATGAACTCGGCATTTGATGCAGTAAATTTGCGAACGGCTTTTACAGTTTTCATTCTGGCACCGACATCGCACCTTTGTATCTTCCTTTGCCATTGTCAAGTGATCAATTTCATCGAATCGCATATCAGGTGGAGGTTTGAACACGTTTCGCTTCTTTGATTCAACATTTGGAGGTGGCCCCGGATCATCTTTTGGTGGTCGGCCACGTCGGTGTTCAATGTTTCCCGCGCGACACAACACTTCTGCGACTTCAGAAATAGATTCGTGAAGTTTCACACCCTTTTTGGTTGCTCGTTTGTATAAAGTCCATGCATTGACCATTGCCATATCTAACAGATGATATGCAAGTCGAGTTGGCCATTTTCGTGTTTTGACTGAGATATGATATCGACCCAACGACGAATCCATCAAGTCTACACCCCATATACCGATTGTATTCAACAACTGCTTGTGGACTTGGTATTGTTTCAACGCGCTTCTTTTTCTTGTTCCATCGATCAATCAGTTGTGGCTCAGCAATCTCATCCGAATTTCGCAGTTTTGAAGGTTTTGAACCAACAAAAGTCGACCCCATCGTAACCATCGTGTCTTTGGCCACATGCTTAACCATTTCGCCTCTCTTTTTCAAATCAGTTGGCAGTTTGCAATTTGGGATGCATTTGCATCGCATTGTTCCACACGTTAGAATTCCATGCGCACGCAGATAGATCATGAGCGGAATCGACGTGTAATAGTTGTCGATGTTAAGCTTGTGATTCATGAAACTTGGCACCAGACGCATTAAACGTACAACCGTATTTCCAGTCGCCTTCAAATCGACTTCACCGGGCTGCAATGTGTGGTTTTCACCACCACAATAAACCTCAAACTGATAACAGTATCCCAAGTCATCGCACAGCAAAAAGAGTTTTGTGCCCCATGGATGCGGTTTGTTTGGTAAATATTGGCGTAGAAAGTTTGTTGCCTTTGACTTACAAATTTTCTCGTCAATATCCAAATGATGGCGGAACGGAACTTTGCTAAACTGCTGGTTGAACATCGTAATCAAAAGCCGAATTTTGAACAATTTGTCATGATTCCGATCAGATTTATCCAACATTCGACTGTTGTTATTTACGTGCAAAAATGACCGAATAATTTCATAGCGTCCCCCTGGCATTGACGTATTTATGGGCGGAAAACCATACTTCGACCAATACGAACGTGAAGACGGATGCTTGTACACTTATTATTATTATTACCGTCTGCACCAATAGCATCACTTTGGTTTAGGTGGTTTATTGAAATAAATAAACAAATAATTTGTTGCTTAGTCAATACAGAACACTTTTTAAGTGGGTTTTTAGATTTCTTTTTACAACACCTATACTTTGATTTAGATCTACTATGTTCAAATATTCGTTATAAGTTCTACACATCAAATTAATCGGATCTTTCAGATCATTTACATATAACAGCCATTTGTTTGAAATTCGTGTAATTCTAGTAGGAACTTTTAGTTTTAATTATGATAAAATCGTTGGGCATGATATGCTGCTTGTTAGTAGAGAATGTATGAAGCATGTTTTAGCAATTATTCTTCTATCTTCTAGAGTGTTCAACACTGTTCATATCGAGTAACAATAGTCTGTGTTTATATTTTGGGAGTTTAAAATCTCCATTTTTAGTCCATCTGAATTTTCTCAGTGAGGATAATAAAAATTGTTTTTGTATTGACTCTAGTTTCTTGATTTGACCGATTTGATGAGGGCACCATATTTGCGATGCATATTCTAAAATTGGAAGCACAAAAGTCATGAATAGTTTTTTGATCACCCAGGGGTCATCGAACTCTTTTGAGTAACGCCTTATCCATGCTAAACGTGATGTTGCTTTGGTTGATATGTGTTCGATGTGACTTTTGAACGAGAGGTCACGATCAAGTATCACACCTAAATCTCTTCTTTGTCCAACGATGAGCCGTTTAATAAGTATGTAAATTCAACCGGTGATTTGTTGATGTTCAGCTTCAGATGGTGAATATTGAAGTAATTCGCCACATCATTCAAATCGCTTTTCAGTAATTCACAATCATCGGTACTATTGATAGGCAGCGATATTTTGGCGTCGTCAGCAAACAAATGAACGAGCGCATATTTTACATGATGAGGCAAATCCGCGATGAAAAGTATGAATAAGGTAGCGCCAATTGAGTATCCTTGACCAACTCCTGAAGTCACGTTGATTGGTTGTGAAGTATTCATCATATCAATCTTCACGATTTGCTCTCGATCGGTTAGATAGTCATGAATCCACTGTCATGAAATGGTTGATACCGATGAATCGCTTCATTTCAGCTGAAGTCACATCCAGTTCTCGATTTTGCTGCAACGCATACAGATTTGTTTGTTCCGCCAAATGCGTGATTATTTCATCGCTCACCAAGTACGACCAAAATTGATATGGTGTTTGTAAATTGACAATTTCATCAGGTAACTGCTCTGAACCAATGAAAGCCAAATCATTTGCATCAGCCACAAAACACTTTTCTTCCCACGTTATATTCTTGATTATGTCATCGGCCACATCAATCTCAGTGCCTTCGAACTAGGGGTTTCACGCAACTTAAAAATCATCTAAAATTTCAATATTTCTCTCTTTTCTCTCACATTCTCTGGGATTCACCAAAATCCTTATTTCGAAATATTTCAACATTCACCTTGAAAATTATGTTCTGGAAGTGAGTTTTGGAGGATCCTCAGGATCGTTCAAAACTGCTCCCGGTTCTGGAAGTGGGTTTTGGTGGATCTTCAGGATGGATCAGACTGGGTTTGACAATGCCCTGGTCCATCCTGTGGATCCACTTCCAGAATTTTTAGATTCAAAAAATTCTAAAAAATTCGAGTTTATGAATAAAAAGAAGCAATATCTATAGTTTACACTAAGGCTGCCAACTGTTTTAGTCGCAAAATCAGTAGTCAGTTTTAATTTTTTCAGTAAATTCAGTATGAACCTTCAGAAAATCAGTAGAAAAATCAGTATAATGAAAAAACGGCAAAAATGGTTTATTTTTAAAGCAAATATCAAATTTTTTAATAAAAAATAGATCGCAGATAAAGTTTAGACTGTTGTTGTTGATAAATTGACTATTTGGTATCGATCGACGTAGCACCAGGACCGGATTATTTGAATTTATATTTATCTTGAGTGCAAATTTTTTTCAAAATATCTTCCCGACTGTTCAAAAAATCGTAGAATTCTGTGCATTCGAATTCCATATTGTATTTGACGCTTAAAATCGACTTTAACGTTTCCACTTGCAGTGCAGATTTTTCTTCTCTCCAAATCTGATTGGAATGGGAAAATATGCGCTCTGCTGGCGTAGATGTACCAGGGAAACAGAGCACATATTCGACAATGGTGGAAAAAGAATTAAATTGAATGTTTTCTTTTTCCAAATGCTTGAAAATTTCCACCCATCTGTCTTGTCCTGGTACTTCGTTTTCGTTCCAATAAGAAAATCTTTCTTGAGTGCAATACGTTTTGACATATCCAAACTGCTTAAAAATTCCTGCTGATTTTGAAGTAAAATCGAAACCAAACTTATCAACTAGCACTTTAAATGAATCTTTGACTTGTATCCAATCAGGTGCCTTTCGTAGATCGACCCAAAGAAAACGACTAAATTCGGTGATTTCTTTAGTCCATTGTAAGAGGTAGTCGCTCGCATCATCTGCGAAAAATAATTCAAATAAAAAATTATGAGAATTAGTCATCATAGGCGGAATTGAAATTATAGAAGTGTTAACAATTATACCGTAAAATTTCGTGAAGATAGTATTTATAGATCCTTCATCAAGCTCTGAAGAATTAATCACAATGTCTTTCTCTTCCTCCGTCTTTGGGTCGATGTACATTTCTTGCTTGCGCAACACAAGGTCTGCTTTCAATACATCGAGATGGTATGCAACTGCATATGCTGAGATATTGTCGCTTTCGATTTTCAAGATCGTTTCGTTAAATAAATCAGCCTGAAAATAGAATTTAAAGCATTAAAACTTAGTTGATAAATTTACGATAAATTCTATCTCTATTATTTTACGAAAAAAATATACAACTTTACCTGATCTTTAACGAATAACAGCAACAACTTTGACAATGGTGATTCGAAGAAGGTTCGGATTTTTTCTGGGCAGTCCTTGAGCTCCATAAAGTAGATTCTGAGTGGTTCATACATTTGTAATATACGGCCGATAGCTGGCCCGAGTGCAAGAAACCTTGTCATAACCCAATAGTTTGGCATATTCAACCTCTTCAACTTCACAAATGGCTTTCAACGCTTCAACACGAACTGTATGTATATAAAAATGGGTATAGATTTTAACGATGATATATTCAATATTGGCTGGCAGTTGGCTGCAGGCAAATTTCATGGTATTATGCGATGCATGAGCGGCACATCCGATTCCACACAAAGCTGGTCTCCACTGCTTTAGTTTGTAAAAAACATTATTCTCTCCGCCGCGATCAACTGAACCAAAATTGGTGGTACAATTATCACCGCAAAAACCAGCAACTTTTTCCACAATGTCGTGTTTTTTTCTGTTTCCTTTACTAAGCCAGCAATTGTTTCAGATGTTTCATTCGGTATTGATGTGAATTCAAGCATTTTCACTTTAACACCAACTGTAGGCATGAAGTATCGCACCATCACCGGCATTAGTTTCAGATTTCCGTGATTAGATGCGTCGGTAGTTAGTGTCATAAATCGACATCGTTTTAGCTCTGCTGTGATCATTTTGTCAGCGAGTGGAGCAAATACATTACACACTATCGCTTGTGTTTTCGTGCGAGCAGAATGAAAATCTTTGATTCCGAAACATTCTCTGAACAATTTGGATGAGCAATCGATCGATGAAAAACTAATGTTGGACTGGACAGTATGATAGACCCAAAGACCTTCGAATGCAGCCGTTGTGTAGTCGATGCGATGCATGAATTTGTTCAACGGTTGACAGCCTGATTTCTCTGTTACCCCTCTCTGGTGCTTTTTGCTTATTAAATGTTTCTCAATGTCTGTTTTACCACCGTTTGCAATACTGAAAGTACTGTCACAAGTTGTACAACGAACGTCACTGGCTGTTTTATTCGGAACAAGTTCTAAGAACGGGTACTCGTTTGAAAGTTTGCCAGTTAAATTATTTTTTGAACGGGTTTTGGGTTCATTTTCTTTTTTTGTTTTGGATGCCATTGTTCGAAAATAATAGTAATTAACACTTATCACAAAAACGTTGAGTGTCGTAGCGTGAAAAACTCGCGTTTGACAATGTATGAAAGTGTATCGAAATTGCACAATCGATAATCTTATTGACTACTTTAAGAAATGATCGCTGTCGAATTTTGATTGGCACTAAATGGATTCAAGTGTTGCTCACATATTTATAGCAATCATAGTTGCTGCAATAAGCATTTTCAGTCGAAGAAATTGAAAACGAAATCGAAGCATTACAGACATGCAGTCTGAGAATCATGACACATTCTTCAATTGAACTGGGTTTAAGACATGAAACTTACTTACCGTGCAATTTTTGGATGATTTCAATACATAGCATAAATCGCTGCATGGCCGAGGCGACGTTTTATGTAAACAAAATTTGAATCGCGAATTCAGAAACAAAAAAAACAAGACAAAACGAAACAAAAAAAGATATTTATCGTCAAATTGAAATCCATGTGACTCCAATCGTTAGCGACTCACAGAGCTACTTAGCAGAAAAAATATAAACAAAAGATTCGAAGAAAGCAAAAATATACAAAACCGCTTGAACGATTGTTATGACTTGAAAGCCGTTCAGCGCATTTGACTGCATATTTGAAGTTGATAATATTTATTTCAAATGGTTTCTTAGAAACGACAATCAATTTCAATAGATTCAGACTTTACTGAATACAAAAAAAAACTACTGAATGTATGTAAAAAGCGCATGGCAAATGAAAAAATTCTGCATTAGTTTTGAAGTCAAGTGAATTTTGTGTCGGCAAATGTGCGAATTCAGTATGATCAGTATGCGAAAGCCAAAATTCAGTACTTTTTCAGTATTCAGTATCGATCAGTATTTCCATAAAAAATTGTCGAAAATTCAGTAGAATACTGAAAAAATCAGTAGAGTTGGCAGCCTTAGTTTACACATAAAATGGTTTTATTTCCAGCTATTTAGTAAAATCTTCGGCCTTCGAGTTTGCGTGAAACCCCTAGCCTTCGAACATTCGTGAATATTTCGCCGCCTGGTCTTTGAGTGCTTGATTCAAAGTAACTTCACTTGTAGTGTTTGATTTGATTGTTGGCATCACTTCAACATCCACTTCAGTGTATGTTGTGGGCATTGATCGTTTTTTTTCTTCGGTCGTTTGCCAATCGTGTGTACACTTCGTCGCTTTGCTGATTTTTTCTCTGTGTTCCCAATGGAATTCGCTGGGTCAGCTGTTTCGCTCTCAACATCCGTTTCTTCATCCGAGTGTGGCTCACATTCCAATTGTTTGAACATTTGTGACAATTCAAAATTTGGATCAATGAGATCGTCGTCATCGCTGAAGTCCAAATCACTGTCATCCCAGTCTATTTCTTGGAAAGCCTCATCTTGCTCGTTTTCACTCTCCATAGTTCCCTCTTATGAACAATCAACTTTCTTTCAAGCGAATTCTTTGATCTGCAATGACAAATTTCTCCAACTAAAAACACTAACTGAATGAAAAGTGTGTTGCTGTCGATGACAAATTCCGTTGTGCTGCTTACTCCAATACATTTGCATAAAAGCGGGTAGTGCAATACCAACGAACACATTGGTCGGTTGGCTCAAACGAATATTTTTCAAAAAGTCGATCGAGAACAGAGAAAAAAAACGTAAGCATTTTTATAAGTGAGTCGGTTGCATTTGCTGTTGATTCGATTGAAAAGACGTCAGTGTATGACCCAGCATGCTCAAACTCGTGAATATTTTCAGTTCCATTAAAATTCTCTCGATCAACGAAATACATTCTCATGTGTGAATCCCAGCATTTCTCCTCTTTCAATATTTTCAATATAATTTGAGTGAGCCAGAAAATTGAGCATGTGACGATGGCCTATTAGTTGGAATACATACATTTCTTATTGGTCCATATTCATTTATGAAAAAAATTAACAAATCCAGTTTTATCATCTCAATCACACGCTGGTCACTTAGTGACCAGCTTCCGAAACAATGAAAGAGACGACAACATATGAGGCTGTGAGAATAAAAATGGCAATACAGGAATAAACATTCTGAAACGCATCAAGAAAAAAAATTCGCAAAAATGAATCATGAGTTCTGAATATGCAAAAGTGAAACATGAATTTGCATGGGCAGCATAGGAGGTTTATGGTTCACTTTTGCGTATTCAGAACTCATGATTCACTTTTGCGAATTTTTTTTCTTGATGCGCTTCAGAATGTTTAATCCTGTATTGCCATTTTCATTCTCACAGCCTCATTTATATTTCATGGTATACTTGATGTTTTCAAGGCGTGGAAATATCTCAATTTCGTCCAAAAAATATGCCTAGCCTTGAGCCATATCAGTTACTCAGTATATATGTATAAAGTCAAGAAATTTTCTAAATTTGACAAAAACATATTTTTTGAGTTTGCATAACTATAGCTAGCAAACCATAGAACATATCGCTAGGATGGGCGGAATAAAATGAAAGCCGCAACATTTCTCTGCATTTGTTCCGAAAGAAGCATGCAAAAATATTCAGTGGTTTCGTAGCTATAGCGTTTGGCGTATCTGGTTACTTTAGGAACCGAAATGTGATAAAGGGTTAATGATCTTTTTGTAAATTTGTGTGTTTGGAAATTCGCGAAAAATGGTTTAAATACAGGGAAATCAGTGGTAATTAGTTACCTTTACCGACCAATGGGACACATATGTCCCATCGCGCCAAAAACAATAAAAATTTCAAAAAAAAAAATTCTGGAGAAAACTCGATTATTTTTAGAAAGTAGCGGACATTCCGCACAACATTTCAAATTTTCAGCTTTAAAAGTTGCACCATTCAAATTATATAGGGTTTGACGCAATTTGAAAAAAAGTTAAGATTCTTTGACTTTGATGTGTTCTATTTGAGCACAGTGATGATAAATATCCAATATTACGGTACTTTCTGGTAGCTACGTTCATTCTCTTCCAAAAGAAATCAATTTTATCGAAATCGGTTTAAAAATGTGGAAATTATTGACGAAAAACAAAATGGGACATATGTGTCCCAAAAGTCGTCAAAGGGTTAATAGACAAACAATTGGAGTTATTTTTAAGGTCTTCTCAAATGATTACAAGCCAACTTTTGTCCGATGGGTGTCTGAGTTGATCTAGTATGCGAAATAAATACTTCAAAAAATCGTATACATGCAGGTTGTGAAGCCATAGCCAGCTCTCCTGTAATGCAAATGTCAATCTGAGGACGGGTTCCGATGTGCCCCGACACAAGCTACAACTTAGGCATATGCATATCGGGATTTGTGGGGGTCGAAAAAATCGACGGACACACGGACGCACGCACATCCAAATCAATACTTTCATAGAAAACCATGGTCAAACTGCCAAAAATTGACATTTACTCTAAGCGATGCGTTTTGGATTTTTCATTGCAATGTTTGCTCGTAGTATTCGGATGACCGAATTAAGCAAATAAAGCATTGGAATCGTTGTCGATTCTAAAATTGTAGAGTAAATAATAAGTAGCTCCCTCGTTGAGAATTTGAGTAAATTATAATAATGACTTTGCGGCACCAGTTCATGTGCTGAAAACTGAACAAAAATCAATTTCCGATTTGATCACCTTACAAGGTAAAATCTGCGCTGAACTGAAAAGTGCAACAATTTTGGCTTACGGAATATTAGTATTTCACGTTAAATAGACGATTGCACTGCATAGACGATTTTTCGGCAACTAACGAATCGCTAAATAGAGTGAAATGCCATATCTACGCGTGTGACGACAAATCCGTTGCTCCATTGAGTAGTGTCTACATTAGTGGTGGAAGTGGGTAAATTAAAAAGTCTGGTATTTTTCAGAGAGTAAGTATGCGTTGAAACTACGTTGTGATTGTGATTGACACTGGTTGAGAAAAGTTTATTTTTCCAACGATACCTACTTATTACATACAAACAGTTAAGCTAGCAGTTAAGGTTGCACAAATGCAGCAAAATGATAGATATCTTCCATTTAAAAGCGTAACAGAAAAGTTGATGGTTGAACAAAGCAACAATACTAATATTGTTGAACACACAAATTGATATGGTTAAAAATTGACAAAAAATTATTGGAATAATTCTTCTACAGGACAATCGAAAACGGGAATCGAAGGAAATCATCCGATTATTCAGCTATTCGCCACCTGGAAAATACAGATCGACTAAAGATCAAACAATTTCTTGTTTTGTGAAAATATAAAATGAATTACATTCGTAATCCCGTACTTTTCCGTACAGATGTTCGTACTTTTTTTTCATATTTTGTATAAAAAAGCATATTTTCAGTGAAAATCGGTCATTTTAGTCGAAATTTCGACAATTCCGTATGGGAGGTACTTGTAAATCGATTCCGAATGGCTTTAAACTTCCTAAGATTTATGGCGAAAAATAAGAATCTGAGAGTTTGAAGTCAATCGGAATCGATCACCCATCTCATACAAAACATTTTTCAAGGTAATTTCAAGAAAAAATTGAGGGCCAAAAATCAAACTTATGCAAATGTGAATCGCGATCAACGTGAAACTTTCAGAATTTCATTTTTTCACCAAAACATGAAATCTCAAAAAATTTGAAGCCAATCAAAATCGAATGAGTCTCATTTTGAGGTTTGTTGTGTCTTTGTGTGTTCACACCGAGTTTTATTGTTTTAGTTGTTGTAATTTTTTGGCGTGCGCTCGCACCACAACACATTGTTACATGTTTTGCTTTCTGTGTATACTTTTCTTCTTTTTTCTCTCACTCACAGTCGCAAACAGAGAGCTGAGTCATGACAAATGTCGAAGTGCATCCGAACCAAAATTTCGTTTTTAACCCTCAACTGCATGAGCCCGCCTTTTGGCGGGCTATACAAATTACAAATTATTTTGTTTGAGTAACGCCAACGCCGGTGAGTGAGATGCTCTCTTTTTGTTATTTCCTGGCGCCGGGAATTTTTTTATGATAAAATTGGAGTTTTTTCTCCACGAATCAACCAAAACTTCCCAGAATTTTCCATTTTCACGAGGATTTTCCCCTCATTTTTTGAAGCCCGCCCAAAGGCGGTTTCATGCAGGAAAGACGTATTTTTTCGAAGATTGAAAATTTTTAGAACTCGAATTGCAGTGGTAATATTTGATATGCATACAATTTTTCATAGCTCAATCATGATTCGACGTAGTGTTGGCCGTCGAACACTTTCGAACGCTTGTTCGTTCGTTCGTTCGACATTCATTTTGTTCGATGTTCGGTCCGAACAAAATTGTTTTACATTAGAAAATTCGATGTATTGATCAAATTTATAATGTAATCGTTACAGCTCATGCTTTTATTAGCTTTTGTTATAATTTTTCATAGTAATACCAATTTTATTCGGGAGATTTTGGAATAAAAAAAACTTTGTTCGGACCGAACATCGAACAAAATGAATGTCGAACGAACGAACAAACAAAATTTTTTTTTTCAAATTGTCGAACGAACGAACGAACGTTCGAAGCCGTCACTAATTCGACGAAACACATTCAATCAGAGAGTGCTATTTCACTGCTTCCTGACCTAAGCTGAGCTGAATTTGCTAACTCAGGCGCCTGAAGCGTTATTGCAACGCATTTACAGTGCCAAATTGTCATTGCTTGCAATGACCATCAAAGTTATGTGTTGTATGGGAATAGACGCTCTGAAGCGTCCAGGCCGGAGCCAATTTCGCAAAAACCCCAGAAGATAACGAACCTTACGAAAACGTAAAGTTCGGTTTGACAATTTGGGGCAATGGGCTATTGGTGTCTGAATACATGCAATTTCTGAAACACAAGGATATGTACACAATGTCAAATAAACCTCAACCTCATCATCCTTCCACGATTTTTATAACCAATCAATGCAATCTTGAATGATTTCACCCAACAACAGTTTTCCACCCAATTTTCACATTTTTCGGAAAAACCAATATTTTAGCTTTTTTCCGTTAATTATTCATCAAAATAAACCAGGAAAAAAATTCCCAGGTCTGAAATTCATGCAGTTGAGGGTTAAATAAATATTGAAAAAATCTTTCCATTTCAATTCCCTTACACTTTGTACGGAAAAGTAAAATATTCAAAATTACCATTGTTGGCAGCATATTGAATCTATTCCAATAGTTCTTCAATATTAATTCGGTTTCCTTTACCGATAAAAAGTCTAGCGACATCATTGTGACCTGAAAAATAATACAGATCAATGAAAAAGATCAACGCGGTATTTAATTTAGTCAGCAGTACCATGGTTAACAGCTATCTGACGAGGTGTTAGATTCTGAAAATTTCTAATATCAACTCTGGCTCCTTTTTTGATGAGAAGTTCAGCAACATTCTTGTGACCTTAGAAATAATTAAGATCGATGAAAAAGATCAAACCGATTCTTTATTTTGTGAAAATAACTATTCAACATTACCATTTATAGCAGCACGATGAAGAGGTGTATTATTAAAATGATTCATGATATCCATACTGGCGCCTTTGCTGAGGAGAACCTTGGCAACATTTTTGTGACCTGGAAAAAAAATCAGATCGATGAAAGAGATCAAATCAATCGTTTCTTTAATAAGAACAAGCATTCAATATTACCACCGGATGCAGCTAAATGAAGAGCTGTGGTATTCAAATCATCTCCAATATCAGCGTTAGCTCCATTCTTGAGAAGCACATCAGCGACACCTCCGTGACCTAAAATAATACGGATCAATGAGAGAGATCGACGCGATATCTTATTTAGTCAACCTTACCATTCATAGCTGCCAAATGAAGAGGTGTCTCATGCATATGATCTTTGATATCAAGATCGTTTGCTTTACGGATGAGAACTTTAGCGATGCTCTTGTGACCTGAAAAATAATTCAGATCGATGAAAAAATTAAACGAATTTCCCATTTAGTGAAAAACAGTCAAGGCTGCATTGACGAAATATAGTAGACATCACACACAACTCTGACACCCGTGTATGCTAGTCGGTTTTGTGTGTGAGTTGGTTGCGATGGCTGTATATGCGGCGTTTGTTTCACGATAGTTGTGTGTGATGTCAACTGTATTGCATCGAGATATGCTTGTCTATTGGCCGAAGCATATTCAATGCTTGCTGCTAAGCAATACTAATGCGCATAGTACTCGAAAAAAGTATTCAAAATTACCATGGGAAGCAGCATAATGAAGAGGTGTCTCAGTCCAAACATTTTCGATATCAACATTGGCTCCTTTACTGGTGAGAAGTTCAGCGATGCTCTTGTGACCTGAAAAATAATTCAGATCGATGAAAAACTTAAACGAATTTCCCATTTAGTGAAAAATAAAGTCAAGGCTGCATTGATGAAGTGTAGTAGACATTACACACAACTCTGACACCCGTGTATGCTAGTCGGTTTTATGTGTGAGTTGGTTGCGATGGCTGTATATGCGACATTTTTTTACACGATAGTTGTGTGCGCGGCAGTTGCATCGCGATATGCTTGTCTATTGGCCGAAGCATATTCAATGCTTGCTGCTAAGCAATACAAATGCGCATTGTATTCGAAAAAAGTATTCAAAATTACCATGGGAAGCAGCATAATGAAGAGGTGTCTCTTTCTCATTAGTTTCACTATCAAGATTGGCTCCTTCGCGGATGAGAAGTTCGGCGACACTCTTGTGACCTGAACAATAACACCGATCGATGTGATAAAATCAGGTCAATCTTTTATTCAAAAACAATAAGTATTCAACGTTACCTTTCTTAGCAGCATAATGCAGAGCTGTCTCATTACAATTATTTCCAATATTAGGGTCTGCTCCTTTAGCGACGAGGTTTTTAGCTTTCCTCACTTTGCCTGAATATGAAAAATATTCATAGATCAATGAAACGGATTGAACAAAACATTCTTTTTTATAAAAAATGTCCAAAATTACCAGCAAAAGCAGCTCTATGTAGAGCTGTCTCTCCACTCATGTCTCTTACGTTTACTAAAATATGTGTGAAAAGTTTAGCATAAATGAGGTTCCCATATCTTCGTTACAAGGTGCTTTGTATATGGAATTTAAGAGTTAAACTGGATAAATAAATGAAACTTCAATCTTACCATTCCTCCCAGGTGGTGCTCCGCTCACATCCCCCATTAAGAACTGTGGAAATAGAATCAAAGTGATACATTTGGAATGGGAACAACGGATGAGATTAATCATCAACTGTTTTTAATAGAATAAAAGTTTCCGGTGGATATTTTTTTTGGAATAGAAGAATTTTTTCAATTGAAGAACTTGGAAAAAGGACACCTTTAATTTTTTAGATTATTTCAGAAAAAATTATCACAAATTGTCCACGAAAAGTATCAAACATGAAAAAATTTTAATTGTCGACTCACCTCGGATACCATCAAGCCAATGAGCAGCAGTGTGAAAGAACTTCGACTCGGCATTTTTCTAGCTTCGAACTATTAAAAGTTTACTATGAACGTATCAATTGGTAAGAACTGTTTGATGGACATGCGAATCGAACGCATCCTCTTATATACTTTTCAAGTGTGGCTACGTCGGTTGGCAACACACTGTATGATTCAATCCACGTACAATGACGATTCTAATAAAATGCCCACAAAATATTATCGCACACATTTTTCAAGATAACAATGTCAAACAATTGATGGAATTACAATTCCACCTGTGCACGTGTGTTTAATTTCGCGTTTCACATTTTCACGCACTGAAAATATCAGATGTTTACATTTATTCTTTCATCACCTTCTTTAAACTACAAATTCAGTGTAAAAATTTAAAAAAAAATATTTTCCACGCTTGAAGGGTTGAATGGTGTTACTATGGCACGTGGCTGTTCAAATTTAAAAATTTTCACATCTTCGCTTCATGCACAAGACACATTACATTTCAAAGTCGATCCAAAGTTGACCACAGATCAACCGTCGCTTACATGATGTAAATTAGAATGCAAATGATCAAACGACATGACTCATACCTTTGCGTTACATTCAGGCTCACATACCATGGTTGCGTTGCTTTGTTCAATAGCTACAGTGTTAGTTGATGCAAGGATATACGGTATCACATTTACTTTACATCACTCAATAAGGTATAGGTAGGATACGATGATATTGATACAAATCTACGCATTCCCTTAAAAGATCACAACCGAATCTCATGCAAAATCATATCCATACTCAGTAACACTTTCCTTAGAAATATAGACAGCTCCACAATTAGTTTGAAATTCCAATGAACACACACGGAAATAAGTACTTAAAATCTGGGATATATAAAACAGAAAAAGAATTCTGTCACTGTCGCATTTCGTACCAACACAGCCAACTTTTTGTTTCCATGAAATAAATTCTTCGTAGTGGTAAAAAATCTATGGCACAGATTCGAGAAAAATATCACTAATACTGAGAGAAAAAACTTGTTCCGTGTGTATCATAGGGCACTTGCAAAGATCGCAAAATGTATTTATTTTATCAAGTTTATCAAGCACTTTTCAAGAAGTTTTTACCTAGCATTGAATTTTCGTTTAAGCTTTACTATCTAAATTCGGTCAAACTAGTTATAATGCCATCGTTAGATGGCGTTTGTTCTGGTGGTGTGCGTTTTCCATATTATCGCTAAAATTTTATTTTATCTCATTAATAAAGAATATTAAAAAAAAATTGATTTTGAAATGAAAGCCAATTCGGTCTTCGTTCTAATCGTTAATTTATTTGAAATAAATGCAGACGGTTCAAGTCATCTGCGACTCTTCTTCAGGGCCTGAAAATAACAAATGTTTTGGGTTCAAGGATACTATGACGATGCAAGCGTAATAATGGGCTGTAGTATTCTACATTGGTGGTGACAGTGGGTAAATTAAAAAGTCCCGCATTTCTCAGAGAGTCCAAATCCAACAAAATATAATTCTAGTCGCATTTCACTGTTCTCGAATGTTCTCGCGAATGTTTATATAGAAATCATACGGCAGCTTTGCGAATATATGCACAAACACGAATGAGGGAATGAACGAATGAATGATATAGTCACGAGTTCGCTGTCATAGCCGCATTCGGTCGCATTTGCAAACATTCGAATTTTTGCTCTGAAATGCGAATGCATTCGCAGCATTCGCAAGAGATAAATTCCCCTAGCGGTATAATTTAAATATAATATCCCACGTACAATGACGAATGACGACTCCAATAAAAACAGAATGTTATCGCACACATTTTTTTCAAAGAAAAAATGTCAAACAATTGATGGAATTACAGTTCCACCTGTGCACGTGTGTATAATTTTGCATTTCATATCAAATGGATCGCATCGAAACCGAAATACCTTCTCGACTACTGCTTGAAAGCACAATGGTATAAAAATCTGCAAGAATTTACACCTCGTTCTTTAAGCCAATATCCTTCACCTTCGAAGAGGTGTAATTTTCAAATTATTTTCACTGTCAACATTGGCTCCTTTTTTTGATAAGAAATTCCGCAAAACTCCTGTTACCTGAAAAATAATTCAGATCGATGAAAAAGAGCAAATAAATCTATTGTTGAATGTTTGTGTTATTGGTTTTTAAACAAGCAACAAAAAGGTAACGGCTCTGATTTAATATGAACAGTGTGTTCAGATTTTAAATTGTTCAAACCATTGTATTGAGCTATGAGACCGTGTGTTTGCAAGTGTGTTTGACTGGATTCTTTTTTTGAACCACAATACATTTTTAACTGAAAATGGGACTTAATATCTTGACGATTCGCTTGAAATTTATCACAGAAATACGGATTTCCAGTTAAAAACGTACTATGATTCGAGAAGAGAATTCAGTCAAACATACGGTCTCATAGCTCAGCACATGTTTTAAAAAAAAACTGTTCGTATTCAATCAATTATTTAGTGAGAATAAGTATTCAACAATTACCATTGAAAGCAGCTAAATGAAGAGCTGTTAGACTATGATTATTTCCAATATTAACGTCGGCTCCTTCATGGTATTCTGGTCTTAATGTTTTTTAAACATTTTTATCACCAATGTGAGAGTTATCATATTTTATTAGGTAAAACGTGATTAGTTAAGGATTTTTTTTACCATTTCACCAACCTATTGTCATTTTAAGCATTTATTCATATAAATAGCACAATGTTTTGTTAGGTCTAGCAATAATTTGCTCATTAGATGTAGTGTAACAGTGTTATGTATGTAAGAAAGAAAAATCATATGTCAAGAGAAAAAAATTTCACGTGAACAAGAAGAATTACATTTCAATTCAAACTATTCGGGAGTTGAGACAGGCAAAGCGATTTTGCAATTTTATATTTACGTTCTAAAATCTGACGAAAAAATGATTTATTATTCAATAAGAATTTTTTATTACAACATGTTTTATCGTAAGAGTCATTTTTTTCATTCCGAATAGAATCAACACTTTTTTTTACGAAAATCTGTTTACTTTATTTATATTGTTTACGAGCTTTTGCTTAGTAATCCTGATATCAACTGATATTATCTAACTAAGGAGATATCAATTTTATGTATAATTGAATGGCAAATCTCATTAAAATGAGTTGCATGAGATAAGAATTGTATTTTCGAGTTACTTTATTCATCGTATCTGCAGCGTATTAGATGGTGGGCATATTTTGGGTCACAATGACGACAAAAGAGACACAAGAGGCATTTCAATGGACGAATGTCTGGAATCAATGGTTTGCAACAATTGCAGGTATGCAAACACTTGAACTGTTGAAAAATTTGAATAGAATTGATGCATGAATAATCATCAATTTAATTAAATCGAATCGATAATCTCGAATGTATGGCATAGATATTTTTTTAAAATAAAAACGATTTGAAGAATTGAAAATTTCCCAATTTATTGCAACAGCTAATCTAGTGATGCTTGGTCATGGGTGTATAATGGGTAAAAAATCTTGTGTTTGCTGCATTTAATGGCTTTCAATTTTCCATATTCAACATTTTCCTATCAATTTTCACAGGCTGGGTTTCACCTGCCATACCGAGACTAACGTCGGATCATACTCCACTTTCGTCTGGCCCGTTGAGCAATGAACAGGTGTCATGGATCGGATCAATAAATTGCATTGGGGCTTTGATAGGCGCGTTATCATTCGGATACATTACAAATCTCATGGGCTCAAAACGATCCATACTGTTCTTGACATTACCTTCAATTGTATTTTGGCTGCTCATTGAATTTGGAAATACATACTATCACATTCTCATTGCGAGATTTGTGGGTGGTTGGGCTGGAGGTGGAATGCAAACGTCTCTCATCTTGTATGTCTCTGAGATTGCTAACGATAAGTTCGTAAAAATTGATTCAATCATTTCTAGTGCAAAATCATGTAACAAAAGTAAAGATGAATTTTTTTTCTTTTAGCATCCGTGGCCGCCTTGGAGGTCTACTATTATTCTTGCGAAACATTGGTGTTTTGATTGCATACATTTTAGGAGCTGTCGTTGATTACGAATACATTCCGTACGTTTGTGTTGTGATTCCATTCGGATTTGTTATCATTTTTGCAACATTGCCAAATACGCCGCAATTTTATATTGCCAAAGGAGATATGAATGTGAGTCAGTTTAGATACGACATTGAATCGTTCAATTTTCAAACGTTTTCCATGAAAAAAAAAGAATTCTCTATGAAATTGTTTACCTGATTGAAAAAATGAAGGAACAATTTAATGGACCAATATTAAATTTTTGGCATATTTGATTGTTTATCAACGCAAAAATCCAGAAAGCAGAATATTCAGTGAAATGTTACAAAGGTTATCAAGGCGAAAGTCGCGCGGAAGACGATGCCTTATACAAAGAATACGAAAAGCTGAAAACGATGGCAAATGAAAGTAAAACAGAGGAAAAACTTCAACTATCTGACTTTTGTAATTGTTTAAACTTAAAGTTACAAATTTTATCCATTTATCCACTTTACCAAGTGTTCCAATTGCAGGTACGAAGTCAGCGATGAAAGGACTTGGTATCGGAATCGTGCTGACAATTCACAAATTACGGCCGCTTTCACTATTATCAGTTATGCAGTCACGGTGTTTGAAAAAGCTGGCACATCAATTAATCCATACGCATCATCGATAGTATTGGCAGTAGCACTTATCCTTGGCTCGTTGGCCACAACCTATTTAGCCGATCGACTTGGTCGCAAATTGTTGAATTTAATCTCACTGATGGGTTCGGCTATCGGCTTGTTTGCAACATCACTCTACCATTATCTCTATATGAATGGCATTGATCTGTCCGCCTTGGCTTGGATGCCAGTAATCAACATATCATTGGTTATCTTCATATCATCGGCTGGAATTATGCCGTTGACTTTCATTTGTTCGGTTGAGAATTTGCCGAAAAAGGTTTGCTCCATTTTTACAACTTTATTATCAAAACATATTTTATCAAAAGATAAATGCTCAGCGTTTGTTGTCTACATTGGTTTATTTACTTATCTAATCTTGATTCCCGTATTTTTTTTCTTCAGATTCGTACTTTTGGAATGGCAATAATTAGTTTCTCTATCAGTGTCGTTGCATTCGCATCAGTGAAATTTTTTCCAATCCTAGTGGAAGAGCTCAATCTGTACGGATGCCTAATGATCTATGGAATTGGTTCACTCGTTGGATTTGTATTTATTCTATTATTCTTAGACGATACCAGTGGCAAATCACTGGATAATGTGGGTGCAAAAGAAAAAACCGACATTGCATGTAATTATGTATAGAATCCTCTAAATTTCAATGGTCTGAATCTTTAATGCTTTTCCAGTGGAAGATGAAAAATATAAATATACTTACATTCGACTTAGGAACGAGACAGAAACTGCATTTATGTAAATATATAAATCTAATCAATAGTAGTGTATTGGAACTGCAGATATTTTTTTCTTTAATTCGGAACCGTTATTATGTGAAAATTGAATTTTGGTTGTTGTTGTTGTTGAACTTGGGACATTTTTTTCGGTAATCACTTGACTTTCATCTATATGAGTTGGACATTTTTAAATCTTAACCACGCCAGGCGATAGATTTGTTTGTTTTCGACTCATTTTCGTGTATCTCATTGCTTAAAATATTGACTAACATTTTGAATAACACATGAAAGGGTATCTTTTTTACCACAAAACGTAGTTTTGTTCCTTCTTAAAATCTAACAATGTCTTTTTTCAGCCGTAACAATTTCGTTTTATCTCTTATGAAATGAAGAATCGAAATCGACCAACAAAGGATGTATTACAATGGCTACAAGCCATCATTTTGGGTTGATTTGCTTCATTGTTTCATTCGCGTGGCGTGCGATGATAACCGGAATTGTTGTATCCATCGGATGGACGTCGCTCACGTGAATTGCGATTTTCGCGGGAGTGTCGGCGATGTCTAGGCTCTTCAAGAACATTTCCACCGGATAAACGTCGTTCATTCGAAGTGCGGCGATAAAGGTCACATCGACGCGATGTTTCTCCTCGCGAGTGATGACTGTTTCCACTGGAGTGTTGATAATACTTTAATTAAACACTAAACATTGCTTAGAAATCACCGTGATTTTTCATTTACCTGCCTGAGCTACCATTAACCAAAGATTGAGCCAAACCATGACCCTTTTGTGCGTTTGACCTGCGAATAAAAAATCGAGAACTTGTCAAATGTATTGACAACATTGGAATATCAATTCAATTACCGTGCATCAGTGAAGTATGGTGTTGAATCTTCTGTGCTTTGCCGCGGATTATTCCAATATGGTGTCGACGAAACTATTCGATCGGTGTCCGCACTTTGTCGTCGACGTCTGACAATAATCAAAAAGACACAATAATTAAAAAGAAAATTCCATTGAGAGAAATTCCGACTTACCCATTGTTTGTACCATCAGTTAGCTCCGAAGCTGTCATGTTCGTCAATACACTGTCACCATCCAAACTCATCAAGTATTGAAGACGCTCTTCTGACATGACTTTCAGCAATTCCTTACGCATTGAATCACAATCAGCAATATTTTTGGTCGCCTTATTGTCATACTGGTCACGAACACGAAGCTGACGCTCACAAAATTCGTCCATGCGTTCGCATTGGATGCGCTAACAAAGAACCGATACTTTTTAAAATTGTTATCGTTCGCATCACTTACACTGTAAACAAACTCACCATCTTCTCGTTTGTAATGGTTTGCAATCGCAACTGGAAATCGTGAGAACGAACCATGTCATAACCAGTTTTGTTTGATTCCATGAACAA
This sequence comes from Sitodiplosis mosellana, assembly GCF_009176505.1. Taxonomy (NCBI): domain Eukaryota; kingdom Metazoa; phylum Arthropoda; class Insecta; order Diptera; family Cecidomyiidae; genus Sitodiplosis; species Sitodiplosis mosellana. The sequence goes on from NW_022595245.1 coordinate 60,353, forward strand.
AACACGAAGATTTGTCGGCATCTGAAACGATTTTCATTGTTGTATTAACGGGTCAATCAAATTCATTATTTCGGTGATGAATCAGCAACTCACATTTTCTGCGATCCGACATAATTTAACGGTTTTCTTGCAAATTTGGCAAAAGACTCGATTCGGTTGAGTTGGTGAACGCACTGAAATTTATACACAGGCATGTAGTTTATAGAATTTTCAAGAATTTGGTCAATACAATTGCTTCTACTTACTCTGTGTGGCACACTGATGACAAATCACATCCTCACATTCGAGCAGCAACATTTTTTGGTCACGATGAAATTCCGTTTCACACATTGAGCAGTGCAGCCAGGTTAATTTATCCAAAAATGACGATGCCGCCATCTTTCCAAAACCAAACAATCTTTTGAACTGCAACTTTTGACAAAAATGAGAAAATCTCGTGAAAACCTTTCGAAATCCCCTAAAAATGATCTTTTGGGAATGTTGATTGAATAAATCTTGAAATTACGATCTGAATTCTCTTGGTAAAAACTTTTTCAGCACTGATTTATACGTCGGATGTGATTGAATGCACACGATCGACTGTGCATCGAAGTTACCCTTACTTACTTCACTGTGTGAGAGTGTCGAAGTGTTGACGCGCACATAATCAATCCTTTCGAATACACTCAAATGCGTATGATGCGTGCAGTTTCATGCGAAAGACATGCAGCGTTCTACGCGTGCATCAATGCTTTTCTGTGTCTATGTGATCAAAATGTTCGAATGAAACATCATGTTTTCGCAAAAGTTAATATGTTTTTTATTGACAATTTTCGTTGTTTCACATGTCAAAATTTAAATTATGATTGATGATATTCAAATTCTGATTTGAATTAAACGCTAAGGTTTGGGCACAATCATGCATTTTATGCATTTAATCGCCATAACGAATTTGCTCTTGCAATCTATGTACGATTGTAAAATGTGCTGGAGGTAATCTGTGATTGTGCCTCGAGTGTTTGTGCGTGAACAAGTGATCCGCGCGATGGTCGTTTTGCTCGCGGTGCATTCGATGATGATGCCGTTTGAACCGATTGAGCGTCAAAGTTGAGTGTCGATGCCGATGCTCGAATATGGGGACCAGCAACCGAACGAGCGAGCTTCGGCTCTGCTTCTGGACTTGGTTTTTCGCTTTCGCCTTCACTTTCGCGCTTAATCGAATTTGTGGTGCTGGCCTGGAAGTGAAAATCGAAATGATGATGATTTGAATGCATTTCAACGAATGATTTGTTATTCAAAATGAAGAAATGAAATGATGATTGATCACTTGACTCAAAAAATGATGATTTATCGCTTATTTTCACGAAAAGATTTGAAATCAAAGATTGAAAATGCACGTTGAATGCAGAGAAAGAGCTCAATTGTTCCTTACCGTTGATTCACTTCGCAATGACAGCAACGAATTCGATAGGTCCGCATTCGGCGGAAGATGTTGGCCGGCAACTAAACGAACGCCTAACGGCTTACAGAAATGATCTGCCAACAAGAATGACAAACGATGAACACGGCTCAGTGCGCAATGACGTGTTGCATCCTTCTCCTCGTGATACTATGCAAAGAACGAAATTAAAGCACTTGATTCCATTTTCAAAACACATTTTTTTCTTCAAAGAAATGCATAAAATTCCTTAGGAATTTTCGTTACATCGTCAATGCTTCGAATCTTCGAAAAAAACTTCCATTGAAATATGACACTTACCTCGCAACTGATTCCGCCGGTCGTTTCGTATGGATCGCGCGATAGGAACACATTGGTGAAGCCTTCGTTCGGGATGTCATCAAATTTGCCCCGAGTTGCCAATTCCTTGCGCAACACGTAGAACAAGCGCGTCAACGGATACACATCGATGTTCGGAGCATTCGGTTCAGCGAACTGATTGAGGAAATCCTTCAGAACTTCAATCTGATTACCTTCGCTGGCGTGCGGATCGTTGTACGTGAAAATGATCGGATTTCCTCCGTCAAAAACCGGTACACCATCGGCACGCATGAACTTATTTATGTTGTAAAAAACGCGTTGAAAATTTTTTTCGCCAAAGGCTTTGGTGTGAAGCGATGGCGGTGGCAAGCGATGTGTATCTTCCGAATGAGCCTTTGCCGTGTATGCATAACCAAGTTCGGTTTTTTCTGCAAGAAAAATTTCCGAAATATGTCACGAAATGATGGAAAATGCAAACAATGTCAAGAAATGCCTAAGAACACATGCAAAAAAGGCAATTCATGAAGCACTCACCTGGCTGAATGAATTCGTGGTGTCTTTTCAAGATGCCATCACGAAAGGTGAATTTAACCAAGCCGATTTCGGCTGGACAATGAATGCCCTCGTTGTTCTTGTAAAAGTAATTGCCATACATCAAGTAAATCGGATAATCGAGAAAATCTACACAAAAACAAACACAAAAACAAAAACAATCGTCATTTTATGCCATAAAAGCAACATCCATTCGAAATCATTTCATTTTATTCAATCAATGATACCGTTTTTGTTTGGTTACCTACCTGACAAGAGCGGAAGCTGCTGGACCATATTGCCGATGCGTTTACGCATATTTTCCTGATCTTCCTTCTCTTTGCGCTTCTCCTCATCGTAGAGGGAAACTAGGACACCTTGTGTTGTGTACAACTGAGATGATTTGGTGCTGCTGTTGCATGAAGAACGTGGCCGTGCCACTTTCACCGCACCACCTTTGGCTTTTTCTTTGTAGTAAACCTTGTCATCTTCGGACATCGCCTGTGGTGATGAAAAATGAGAAGAAAAAACAATAATTTCAGTTCAAGCTGTGTCTAGACTTGATATTTGGTTGATTGCCATCGAAATATATTTGGTTTTTTCAAGAGAAAAAAACAGAGAAAAAGTCAGACTTACATTCCATGATGCCGACGCCAATTGCGAAACCTCGGCCTGTGAATGAAAGAAAAACGAATGTTAGTTTAATGTTGAACGTGTCATGGCGGCGCCGATGAAAAGTGTGCATCCTATAGACACGCTAAGTGACGAAATTTTTTGATTTTCCTTTGCAATTAAATGTTTGCAAAATGTGTCCAAATTTTTCCAAGCCCTTTTTCAAATGTCAATGATGAGAACTTCCCAAAAAAATAGAAGAAAATCACTTACCAGGCTTAAATTGCGGCCACGTTTTTGCTCTTCATCTCGTTTGAAATCGAGCATGTACAAATAGTATGGTCCTGCTTTCGGCATGTTTTCAGTTGTTTGCTGGTGAATGTCGCGTCAAATACTGTGTTGAGTCGGTGCACACAATGGCTTGAGCAACGCTTCGTCGTTGTTTTTTCAATCAAACTACACTGTCGTCTCTCTCACACCAATCGTGTGTTTTGCAAACTATGTTGGTTTTTCGTGTTGTTGCAAGCAAGTGTCGTGCGGTGTGTGTGGTCTAACAAACGGTATCGGTGTGTTTTTTTTTTCGTGTCCGTCTGGCTGGAGCTAAATTGAGCGAATATCCACACCAAACACTGTATTCTGTACACAATGTAATGAAATCCAATTTCAAACGGAGCTTAGAAGACGTGCAAATTTCTGAACTCAAAAGAAAATTATTTGGAAAAAAATTCTCGGACTTTCTGGCGTCGAATGTAAACGAGAAACTGTTTATGCGAAAATGTGTCGATCTAATCAGATTTTGCACTGTGATGCGATTCAAAACGAAAGACTTGAACGTTCAAAACATGCACCAGAGGTCGCTGTGACCGCTGAAGATGACTTATTCATATTTTTGGTTGCATTCTGTGCTACTACTACACTGGGCCACTTGTCAAAGCGAAATGTGTCAAAATAATTGTGCATTCGTCAACATCAAATTCCATCGAACCCAAAACATATTGCATGTTTCACACCTTTAATTAGTTCATTTGTGCAAGAAACTCATTAGAATCATGGCTTCGTCGGAGGAAAAACTAGTGAATCAAAGGGGTAATCTCATTAGTCAGCAGTTGGAAGATAAGGAAATTCAAGAAATATTAAAAAGTGGCACCGACCTACGCCAGTATTCACAACAAATCGAAAAAGATCTGAAGACCGTCGAAAATCAATCGATAGAAGAGTACATAAAAGAAAGCCAAAACATCGCCTGTTTACACAATCAAATCGGTGACTGCGATTCGATTTTGGAGCGAATGGAATCGATGCTCACTAATTTTCAGGTAAGTTTTATATATCTAAAAATGAAGCTCATAGAAGTGTAGCCACAGTAGGAACAATTTTTTGGATACATGTTGTCCATTGAATAATTATAGTATAATTCACATGATTCCATTGAATTTCAGAGTATTTTGAGCAACATCAGTTCGGAGATAACGACTTTACAGAAGAAATCCGTTTCGATGTCAGTGCAATTAACCAATCGACAGAGTGTTCGAGCTCAATTGTCGCAATTCATTGAAGATATGGCCATTCCTGAAGAAATGATCAAGTGAGTCACCAGTTCAGCTAGAATTTCTACAAAAAAAAACGTAACAAATATAACATGTTCATTTTACTCCTATTTCTTTCATCTCTTTTGCACAGCGTCATAATGCAAACTTCAGTCACAGAAAAAGATTTCAATACGCAGCTGAGCAACCTCAACCACAAGCTGAATCTCGTCAAAGAGCTACAGTTCAAAGAAGCAAAATCATCGGAGGATGTTAAAGACGTGCTGGAAAAGCTAAAAATTAAGGCGATGTCGAAAATCCGGCAATATTTGCTTGAGCAAATCTATAAATTCCGCAAACCGATGACCAACTATCAAATCCCACAGAATGCAATGCTGAAGAATAAATTCTTTTTCGAGTTTGTTTTGTGCAATGAACGTCAAGTGGGCCAGGAGATTTGCAACGAATATGTTGACACAATGAGCAAGATTTACTACAGTTATTTTAAGGTATTTTCTTTTTCCATTTTATATTTTATTGAACAAATTGATTTCAAGTTGAAATGTTCAACCAAAAATTGTCAATTTTCAAGTTTGTCATAATAGTCTTCTATGAATTATATCCATTTAAGAGGTTTTATACTTTCGAATCAATATTAACAACGCTTTCCAATATTTCAGAGTTACTCATCACGTTTATCGACGCTAAAATTCGAAGATCCAGTTACAAAAGACAATTTGATGGGTAACGAAGACACAACCACCAAGCAGAGCCTATTTTCAAAGTCAACTTCGCTACGAAACAAAGGCACCACGTTCACAATTGGTAATCGAGGTGAAATTTTGAGTCAGCAACTCGAAGCACCTATTCTTGTGCCACATGCACAACAGAAAAATCAATATGCATACGAGGCATTATTCAGATCAGAGCAGTATGCCCTTGTGGACAACGCCTGTCGGGAATATCTGTTTGGAACCGAGTTTTTCATGGTGCGCGGAAGCCAAGCACAAGATTTGTTCAATCAAATCATGGGAAAGACATTGACTCTGTTGATTGTAAGCATTTGTTGTCATTCAAGTCTCGTTTTTGATTCATACAAAATTCCAATTTTATTCACTTTACCTCGCAGAAGAACGTCGAAACTTATATTCAAGACTGCTACGATAGCATTGCAATGTTCTTGTGTATTCAGCTAATTTTGCGGTTTCAAATTTTATGCCACAAACGATGCGTTCCGGCTTTGGACAAGTCTGTGTTCGAGATAATTCATGATTCAAGACATAAAAAGCTAATTTAGCGAACTAATTTAACATTTGAATTTATTCAGGTATTGGGACTCATTGCAAGCTGTTATTTGGCCTCGATTTGAGCTCATCTTTCGCATGAACATTCAAAGTGTCCGTGAATGTGATCCGAATAAATTCAACAAAAGCCTGGCACCGCATTATGTACGTTTGATTTCTTTTTCTCTTTACTTGTGTCCAAAAATTTCTATTTTTTTCGAGAAACGATTTCGTAAAGAACTCTCAAGTATCTTTACCTAGACATTTTGAACATAATTGAATCATTTTTTCTTAAATTTCAGATCACTCGTCGTTACGCTGAATTTTCGGCAGCTGTTGTTGGCCTATCTGAGCAATTTCCAAATGAATTAGTCAGTCGCTTGTTGCTTGACCTCCAGAATGAAGTTGAATGTTTCATAATGAAAATGGCTGGAAATTTTTCGTCGCGAAAAGAGCAATTGATTTTCTTGATCAACAACTACGATATGATTTTGAATGTGCTGCTAGAACATACGCGTGACAATTCAAAAGAGGCCGAAACATTCCGTCAGCACCTATCAACTCGAAGCACTGAATATGTGGAAGAGATCTTGTCTCCTCATTTCGGTGGAATTATGACGTTTGTCAAGGATATGGAGCATCAAATTGAGAAAAATCCGTCCGGAAATGTTACGTATAATGAACACCATGCGTTGCAATTAGTCACGAAATTCTCATCCAATTGGAAGAAGGCGATTGAAGAAATCAATCGCGAAATAACAGTATCATTCCAATCTTATGTCACTGGGTCAACATTACTGCAGCTTGCGTTAGCCAGTTTAGTGCAATATTATAATCGTTTTCATAAGCTTCTCAATCCTAATGAACGCATGCAATTGACCAATATCCATCTCATCACTGTGGAAATTAAGAAAATTAATAAATTATCCGGATTCACGAATTAACCTATTTTGAATATTTTGAAGCATTCACATAAATTCTTTAGTTGTTGAGTTATAGTCGGCTTTTATTTAAATTATAATGTAAATTTACATCCGTGATTGATATAAACAATTAAAACAAAGAATATTTTCAAACGGTTTGTACAAATTATATGACGATTCTATTTAAAAAAACAGAAAATTATTTATTCTTCTTTTTCTTTTTGTCCACATCGATTCCCAGCGATCTTTGGTAGTCCAAAATTAATTGCTCTTGAACGTCTGGTGTGCATGGAGCATATCGTGCGTATTCCATACTGAATTCACCTTTGCCTTGGGTTTGTGAACTGAAATGAGGGAGAAAATCGAATTATTAAAATTTTTGCAGAAAATTTTTGTTTTTCATTCCGATTGACGAAATGTTGCTTTCGCTCTCAATTTGATTTTTTTCGGATTGAAAAAAAAAAATCGTAGAAATTTTGCGTGTTTCCATGAAGCATTTAAACTAAATTTGAACCTACCGCAATTCCGTTGCATAGCCAAACATTCTGTTCAACGGAACTTCAGCGCAGATGGTGAACCATCCTTCTGTTTGTTCCCGGCCTGTCATGATTCCGTTACGCTTTGAAATGGCACTAAGGACTTGGCCTTGGAACTCCATTGGTGCAACGATTTCGACCGACATAATTGGTTCTAAAACGCGCCACTTGCCAAATTCGAAAACATCACGCACAGCGCCCTGGGCGGCAAGGAAGAAAGCATATTCACTGGAGTCAACCATGTGATGCGCACCATCAATCAGTTGAAACTCTATGCCAGCAATTTTATTTCCGGTGAGCAAACCTTTTTCGCACATTTCCAAAAAACCTCGTTTCACACCGGGCACGAATTGTTTTGGTACATTTGTACCCACGGTTTTGTCGCTAAATTTGATTTGAGTGTTTTCATTTGGTGGCAATGTTTCGATTGTTCCAATAACACGAGCAAACTGTCCTTGACCACCACTTTGTTTCTTATGCAAGTAATTGAATTCACAGGGTTCCATGAGTGTTTCTCGAAAGGCGACTTTTGGTTTTCCCAATGTCACTGCGCAATTGTATTCACGTTCCATTCGCTGTGCATAAATTTCCAGATGCAATTCACCCATACCTGGAAATCGATTTTTTTTAAAAATAAAAATCGAATTTATTGAAAAATGAAAGATTTTTGTTTTCTTTTTTCACTGAATTTACGATATTTTGCTCTTTTTACTGAACTCACCTGAAACTATTGACTCCTTACTATCTGTATCGAAGAAATATTGGAATGTAGGGTCTTCCCGAGTAAAACGGTCAATAGCTTTTGCAAAACGTTCACGATCTTTTTGTTCTTTAGGTGTGATTGACATGGAAACAACGGGTTCGGGCACATACATCGATTCCAACGATAGATTCATCAACTTTTGGTCCACGACGAATGTGTCACCACTGGCGCAATCTACACCGAACAGGGCGAAAATATCACCGGCCTACAATGAGGAAAAACATTTAAAAAAAACTTCAAATTATAGTTCCATTTTCTATTTTACTTTGAATTACCCGTTTAAAAAAATACTCACATGAACTTCTTCAACATCTTCCATTTGGTTGGAGTGCAATCTCACCAATCGTGATACTCTAACTTTCCGATTGCTGCGTGTATTATAAATGCTGTCCTTTTTCTTCAAAGTGCCTTGATAGCAGCGCATGTATGTCAATTGTCCATACCGGCCGGCTTCCAATTTGAATGCCAATCCAACGAATGGTTTTGATCCATCTCTAGCTGAATCCAATACAATCTTTTCCGTTTCACTGCCTTCTTTTTCAACGAGTGCAACGTTGGTAACTTCTCCTGGATGTGGTAAGTATTCAACGACAGCATCAAGCAGCGGCTGAACACCTTTGTTCTTGAGTGCTGTACCAACCATGACCGGAGTGAATGTTCGTTTCAAGCATGTTCTTCGAATGGCGGCTTTGACATCATTCACAGTGATTTCTTTTTCCTCCAAAAACATATCACCCAGAATCTCATCCACATTGGTCAAATGTTCGATGAGTTCGCTGCGTTTTTGTGTGCACTCTTCCTTCATGTCGGCCGGAATTTCATCGGCTCGGATATCCAATCCGCATTCACCTTCGAAATACAATGCTTTCTGTTCGATCAAATCAATGATTCCCTTGCAATCGTTCTCCAAACCGATTGGCAGCTGAATGAAGGCGGCGTTGTGGTTCAGTTTCGATCTCAATTGGTGCAATACACGGTATGGATCAGCACTCAAACGATCCAACTTGTTGATGAAAGCAATACACGGAACGTCGTATCGTTTCATTTGACGATTCACTGTCAATGTTTGCGATTGAACGCCACCAACGGCACACAATACTAAAATGGCACCATCGAGTACACGCAACGCTCGTTCAACTTCAACGGTGAAATCAACGTGACCCGGTGTATCAATGATATTAATGTTAATGTCCTTCCAATCCGTGTAAGTAGCCGCCGATTGAATTGTAATACCACGTTGACGTTCCAATTCCATTGAATCCATCGTGGCACCCACATTATCTTTGCCGCGAACTTCGTGCATTTGTGCAATTCGACCGGTATAGAACAAGATTCGTTCGGTCAAAGTTGTTTTACCGCTGTCAATGTGCGCCGAAATACCGATATTCCGGATTTTCTCCAACCGCTTGAATTCGCTAAAACTCGATGAATATCCCTACAAAAATAGAAATTCATTCAGAATTAGTGGGCACATTTCATAAAGTCGGAAGCAAATTGCATAAGCCCAAAACATCACCATGTGATCACATAACCACACAAAAAAGTCAAAACCGAACTTACTCGGACCAGGGTGTTTAACACGCCGAACGATGACTTCAAGCCGCTTGGGCGCAAAAATCTGATTAATGTCATGATTGGTGGGCTCAAAAATATTTCCGCTCACTTGTAACAGTTGAATTGAAATATTTTCCAAAAGTGCACAAAGGCTCTCATTCGGATGTTCAACACACACTGCAAGTGAACTCAATTTAGACAGTTGTCAAAAGTCGTATTCAATTGACAGTCGAATGGAAAAGTGGCTGCATACTTGAATTCAAGTTGGAGTGTATGTGAAACTGAAACACAAACATATCGCACGACGAGTCGCAAAAACATCGTAGATTGGTTTGAATTGTGCAAGGGAATGGACATTTGTTTGGAGTTTTAGGTAAATATTTTTTTGTGAATTTTTATCGAAATTCAATTCCGATTCCACCGTTTTTGTACAGAATATCATCAACACACTTTCTAATCGTGGATTAAGTGAATCTCATTACAACGTTGATGTTTTTTCTCGCAGATGAACACACACTTTTTTTGTTTGCATAGAAACACACAGTCGAGAAATTTGAAAGAGAAAAGAATTTCGTGAGCCGTGAGCGCTCTCGACTTGAATTTTCTAAAACATATGTGTCAGCGAGCGACGTATGATTCTGATATACATGCACGCAGACGAGTGTATGTTGATGGGTGTGTGTATGCATGTGTGTATGAATGTATCATCCAGTGAAGCTGAAAAATTTGTGTTTGTCATATTTATTAAAATAAATATCTCGGAAGGTAACATAATTTCTTCTCTGTTGACTTTTTTTTTGCGTTTGAAACCATTTTTCCGTCATTTAATTGCAATTTATTTTGTTGATCAACTCAATTTAATTAGTCACATAACCATTGACGAAGACGTCGAGTGAAAAAAAATATATCTATAATTATTGCGATAGATTGAAGTATTTTCATCTCGTTTTGTGAGATCATGCCAGTGTAAAATGGGTTTTCAATATTGAGTTGAGATGAGAATGAGAGAAAAAAACCGAGAGAATTGCGTTTAAAGTGCGTCGCTCCTTCGTAATTGTTTAATTGATTGAAAGCCACTGGCTGAATTGAGTCGAATGAAGCGATAAATCAGCGTGCAGAAAGTCTAATTACATTGTTGTGTGGATTTTTTTGTTCGTCTGTACGTTTCTAGGTTGAAGTGATTAAAACGCCTTATTTGTGGATTATCTGTGTTGTTAAAACAGTTTGTTTAATTTGTGCATGAATTTATCCGATTCAGCACCTGTAATTCTGGTCGAAGAAATTGCCTGTTCACCAAAAATTATTATATTCATTTCAATGCTGATTTTCTGTTTTGCTGTTTCATCGTTTCACAATCGCTGCGCCGTGTATCGATTTCACTGGCTCTTGCTCTTTCGCACACACCACCTATTTATACTTTGTACTATCTATGCATTTGTATGGACTCCTATGTGACATCTTTTTTTTCCGTTCTGTACCGCTGGCGGAAAAGTCAAGTGCAAACGACGATTCACATGGTTTCAGTGTTTCGGAAAATCGCGCGTTCAGCCGCAGTGTGCATGCTGTTCGCAATTTGTTCAAACGGTACTCTCTGATACTAGCGTATCTTGACACAAACAATCGATTGTCTTCAGTAACTTTCTATTTTATTTTTCGCACTGCACAACGGTACCATGGCTATCTGTGTTGTGTTGTGAGTCGGCTTAACCGTTTGAACCATCTCAATTTCTTATCTTGCTTCGGAGTCTCAACACATTCTTTTTTCATATTTATACATGTTTCTAAGCAGAATTTCGTTTTGTCTTTTTCAGGGGGAGGTGCAGACACACTCAAACACGCGAATTCCATCACACATACAAAACAGAAACGAACGACAAAAGCAATATACACTTTATTTTCTTTCATCATATCGTATGCATTACAATCAAACGTGAATAACTGAGAAGACTGATTTTTTTTCGAATTGAAGCACGGAAGTTAGTTGTGACAGCTAACAGTGATCTAGTGCAATTTTAGACAGTGGTACAAGCTACTGCTACTTTTTCTTTGTGAATATACAAAAACAAGTCGGAGAAGATGTCGCAAGTCAGCCGATCATTGAAAAATTTGGAGGCACCGCGACCATTGAAATCAAACAATGCCAACCGACAAACACACCACACAACGCCTGCATACGAATTGCAAACGAGTATGTATTCATTGACAATCACCATCTTTTGTTCGGCAATGCTTTTGAACAAACTTTTTTTTGTGTTCATTTGGACAAATTTGGATTTTTGAATGACATTTTTTTTCATTGATTGCAGTCGAGGAACTAATAACATTAGTGGAAAATGTTGCCGATTCAGTGTCCATCGGTCAATGCAATCCGGACAGCATGGCATTGTTGTTATCGAATTTACGCATCCTTGGCCCACAATTGGAAGAATATTCGAAATCCACATTGGACCAAGGTAATTGATTCAAGCACTTTTTACGTGTTTCTTTTGTTCTTTGTTGACTTTTTCACCTTTTCTTTCATTTTTCATCAGTTTCTCCATTTTTTTTTCTTGATCACTTGATCATTTGTTCATCAGTTGTTCTTCTCTGTTCATTTTTTCATCACTTCTTTCCCAAGTTCATGGCCTTTCTCTTCTTTAATTCCACTTCTGCTAAGCTGAATGTTAATATTTGACAAAAAAAAACTCAATCAAACTGTTTGGTTTTACTTTCAGCATACGTGAAATTTCGGAATGCATCACAGGATGAGCGTTTGAGTATAATAACGCGAATGAATTTGTTGGAATTGATTGAATTGCGTGCTAAAAATTGGCATGTGTCAGACGGTCTCAACACATACTATAAACACAAAGTGTCCGATGTTCAGGTAATTGTTGATCCAAATGAGGAGTATTTATGACTCTGATTATTCCAATTCTTCCATTCGAAAAGCATGAGTTAGTGTTATTGACTGCTCCATTTTAAATTGAAAAAATTGCAACATTTGCATTTCCAGCCTGAGAACATAATGGTGGCACCAGTGTTGCAAGACATTTCCTTGTTAGACACCTCCCCCTCGTCTGTGTTGACACACAACATCTTGAATCCGGGCGAAGTGATCCGAACATCTGGAAAATTCGTCAAACCGACGAAGATCCCTGGCAAAAATTACACCAAGGACGAAGGTAAATAGTTTTTATCGGCCATTACAAATGAATTGAAGGCAAATTTCGTGCATGAACGATGTTATTTGAACAAATTTCCAGTCATTAAAACAAAATTAATGTTTTTTCCTTCTTGTCATTCACAGTGGTCATCCGCAATGCTGACTCTGGAAAGGGTGAGTTCGAAAATGTGTGTGTGTATGATTATTGTTTGGTTCATCAATGATGAACTGCATCATCCACCAAGTGAAGTGATTTTGTGTAAATTGTTCCAATGAAAAACATTGACAAATAAGAAATAATAGCATTTTAAGTGGTGTAGAAATTTTGGCAAGATATTCAGCGATCGAGAAACATAGCGAATTTGTGATTGTTCTTTAAATATATTGAAAAATCCATGTTTTTCTCATTTTTTTTGTTGTTGTTTTGTCGTCTTTGTCATCATCGCAATAGTGATGGGCATAAAAGGTAGACGCGTCCACATGATCGAAGAATTAAGTGAAACGATTATTTCTTTTCAAAGAGGTAAAAATCCGAAAAGAATCCTAAACAAACACATGAAATTAACCTTGATTTTCTTTTAATTGCCGTCTTAAAATGAAACCTCCTTATTTTTTTTCTTTTTGAATGCGCCTGCTATCGAAACTAAACGAATAATTTTCCAATTTTTATTTACTGCTTGTTTTTTTTTATACTGAAAATCTGTTGCGTCTAAAAAATCATTTGTGTTTAGTCTTTAGTACTCGCTGCTAGAGAGTGCGTAATGCCAACCCTTGATTTTTAGCACTTGTTATTAAAACACATTCATCATTTGTCATTCAGTATCATTCGGTCATTTGTGTATCGGTACATATTACTTGCCGCATCGCTACAGTCTCTGTGTTCAGTTGCGCTGTGCTGTGATGATTCGATTGCATTTGTATTAGTTCGGTCGCATCTTAAACACAATTCACCACACACTCATCTATTGACATTCAGTTAACATCCATCATTGCAACCACCGCAAAGTGAAAACAACAGCAAATCCAATAGTTTAAATATCATTGTTAGAGTTTTTTGTGTGTGTATAATTTTTGTACCGAAACAAATAATGTTCAACTTATTAAATGGTAATATGACTGTCTACAGAAGTGCTATTGAGATTCCAACTTTTGAAGATTTTGGTATGATTCATCTAGTTTTTTGTGTGTTTTCGTTTATAATTTCGGTTGTTGCTGTGTCATTTTCATTGTGTGTGTTTTTTTTTTGTCGTGCATGAATACTTCATTTGCCTTGCTAATTCGCCCTAACCTCAAACAATACAAGATGACAAACAAACGACTAATCCATATGCTTCTCAAATTGTACAGTTAACCCTGGTGCCAAAGAACGATTGGTTCAAATCACCGGACCCAATGAAGAGAAAATCATGTGAGTGGAGTCGTTTTTATTTTGAAAAATTCAATATTTCGATTTTTTTTCACAATTTTGTTTTTATTTTAATATTTTGAGACATTTTTCATAGTGTTTCGATTCTTTTTTCCTGCTCACTCATTTGACCAATTTGTGTTTTATTCATTTTTCAGCTACGCAAAACATTTGATCGAAGATACAATTCGCCGTAATGCTTCGCCCGTTCGCTTGGATGAAACGGCTTCAGGCGTTGTTGGTGCTGGTTCATGCAGTTCACTGACTTCGTCCAACTCCGATGAAACACAGATACGCGTCAATCGCAGCTCAGTTGCCGGCATGCCATCGGCAAGTGGTTACACACATGTGGCTGGCAATCAAAAGGTTCGTGGTGCAGCTGGCAACGTTCTACTGCACAGTCTGTCGACAAATGATGCATCGGTTGGCGAGTATAAATTCACGGTGAACGTTGGCCATCACAGCATCAAAATTACCGGCGATTCCCTCGATCTGGTCCGAGTGAGTATTTTCAAAGGGATATTTTCACTTTTCAGACATTTTTTCCTACTTCGTTCTTCAATTCATATTCGTCTTCTTTCTCGCTTTGCGAGAAAAAAAAACTGCTAAAACTTCATTAATGCCCCATTTTATTCGTAGATTTCAAAGCTTGTTCTGGATGAATACTTCACAAGCACCGAATTTATATCGGGTGTTGAGGCCGGTGCTGAATTTGGTCTAATGAATTCATCGTCAACTGCTTCGGTAACAACGCCAACTACAGTAATTCCTCTGTCGCATCAACTAAATTCGACATCCCCGTTCGGTGACAGCGGTGTTGACTTGAATCAGTACAGCAATTATCATGCAAGTATTGACAACGAAGATGAGGTATTCATCGTAGAAAAGAACGGTATGTGGTTTTGGCACTTTTCAGATTTTGGTCAAGTTGATACCAATCATTTTGAGAATTGAAAAGATTTTGTTTAATTAAAGAAATTATTTTTTTTCGTATTCATTACCAACATTTTTTTTTGTTTCGACAGATTTAATTGTATATGTATTTAACCAGTTATCGACAAAAATACTTAGCCCAAAAAAATGTCCCAACCTCACTTATACACACTCTCTTACTTATTTCCTTCTTCATCTTCTTGTTTCACACGCAGATGTAACTCAGAACAATACAGATGCAACGAAGCCCATCCCAACCAATGGATTGACACGATCGCGTCGTAGTCACTTTTCGCTGGCCGACACCAAAATGGATTCGTTGAAGGAGATTGTGCCGAAGAGGAAATCGGACGTACACGTTTCATACGATAATGATCGTTTGAAATTAATGGCCACGTTCCATCATTCGCATCAATTTCCCCATGACTGGTTGAAAATCTGCGAACTCTATCCAAACATCGTACGCAATAAGGTACGTGACACTGATGACAAGAACAACAACGATTTCAATCAGAACAACGTTACCAATAACAAATTCCATGCTAAGTCTAACCACTCGATGCGACGCAGCGTCTCAGTAACCCAATAGACTTGCTGTCACTGAGATATTGCAAAAAAACAACAACAACAACAACATTAAAAAAGGAACTCGAAGTGTTTAAATCACATTCCAAACAAACAACGACTTCCAAAGAACGAAGTATCGTTACATGAATCAAAAAACGAATCATGCATTTTTTTTTATATGAAAGACTAACGATTTGAACAGAAAAAAAACCAGAAAAATCAACATATTCTAATACACGAAATCGAATTTGATAAACAAAATGCAATTGATAAATGAAATGACATGATGTTTTCTAAATTTTCACTTCATCAAAAGAAAGAGAAAAAATCAAATGAAATTAAGAAAAAAAAATCATATTTCTCGCGTGAACAAAGAAAAAACAAACACATTGTGACATCTCACAGTCACAGTAGACCGTTTTGTTATAGCCTCTCACTTTCATGCATTCAACCCAAATAAGTATTTTACTCAAAGTCAATGTAATTCGAGTTGAGTATTCCGTCGATAAAAAAACGAACGTTCTTTACTCCCGAATTTCCTTAAAAACTGTGATAAAGTTTAAAAAAAGAAAAAAACAAATTTTCCGGATAGATATTTTGGCCTTGAAACTAATCGAAATTGTAGAAAAAAAATTAATTTCAAAATTTGTTGGCAAAAATAAAAATCAGGTTTCGAGACATTTCGAGACAAAAAAAAGCAATGCGATTATTTAAACCAGAAATTATTTAAAAAATCAAAGAGCAACAAAAATTGATATTTTTCGAATCATAATTATTATAATCTGAGTATTTAATGACCAAAACGTTTTTTCCCTAATTTATTGTTTTCATTTTTTGTTGATTTAAACGTGGGCAAAAGAAATATTGAAGCTACAATCGAAGCAGGCAGCTACTTTTCGCCCCATTATTATTCAATTATCCTCCTTATTTATTTTGCTAAACACTCGAAAATGGGAAAAAAGCAACAAGAAAAAATTACAAAGTCTAACCAAAAAAAAAATTATTTATTTAGTTTTTATTTTCGCTATATTTCTACGAGTCTACACATCACTAACATTAATAACATTGTATTTAACAACAAAAAAAGAATGAAAAGAAATAAAATCATCATCTGAACGATTTGCGAAATCAAAACCAACTAACGCTTTGTGTTTTACCGATTTATTGGCTGTGTTCACCACTGTCTCTGTCATGCATTTTAACACAAAATAATTAACTCGCTTTTTTTGGGTAAGTACGACGTGAATTCCTGTGAATGCTGCTCTTTATCCTTTAACATCTATCGCTGTTTGCTGTCCATTGAGCTCTTCAAATCCATACGTCTATGTTATAAGAGCTGGCAAATGTTTTTATTTTCAGACCGCCGAAGACGAAGATAAATTCTTCAACCCAGATACGTACGAGCGCACATATGATTTGACAACGACAATAAAACAAAATTCACCGTTGCTAGACGACAAACACTCCGAACCTCTATCCGATAGTGATTGATTCTCTTTTTGGCATTTACATCTTTGGTTGTCAAAATCATTAGAAATAATTTTAGTTGAGACACAACACCGTCAAGTGACTTTATCAACTATTTTTTTTTGTAACTATCATAAGATTGTATTGGACAAATCATGTAATCTGGGTATTGTACATTTCGTTTTGTAAAAAAAAAATAATAGAATCTCTCAAAATTTCAAATTCTAGTCTAATTCTATTCTCTATATTTATAAACATTTAATGCAGTAGATTTATTTATTTTTGTACGAAAACATCAAAAGCATGAGCACACCAAATCAGCCTCTATTTCAAATTTCGATTAGGAAAGTGAATGAAATACTTGAAAAAATTGTTCACATCGTTTTTTGGATATTAAATCATTACTTGTCTATTAACAAATTGGGAAATAAACTGTGGAAAATCATGTTTGGACTTCACTTTTTTTCTATTTTTATTTACAAAAAATTCGAATTACGTCAATAGTGGATTCCTTCGAGGCTTAGGTGAGTTCAAGAATAAATGTCAATGAACTGGACTTGATAAAGGAATCATATGGAATTTAAAATACTAAAGTTTTTCGAACAAAATTGAATTAAAATGCAATAAATTGCTGCATCTTGAACATTTTCGACTTAGGCCCAAGTAATGAACTTAGCGATGAGTTTTTGTTGACAAAAAATATAATAAACGCATAGAAAAAATAACCTTTTAAAACAAAAATAAAAGGAAATGCTCATATTTTCTTATATTTTTTCTGTACATAGTGTCTTTTTACAATCAAATTTTTGTTTATAAGTAAATATGAATGTCGTTAGGCCGAAAGAACTTTAAATTAACTGTTCAAATATCATCGACCGTCTCCATTTTGATGCCAGTCCATTGAAGCTATATGCTTGTTTACTTTATGCTCATTTGTTTTTTTTTTCTTTATACAACGGTAGCGAAGGTGCGAGCATAATTTCCTTCAAATGGAAGGCTTTGAATTCGCGATACCAAAAATGGTTGTGGTTCAGTTTGAGGAAGTGCTAAAACTGTGATATCATTCAATGGCACTTTGGCAACTGTATGAAGGGCTGCATCGTTTGAGCCGCGGATAAGTGGTGGAACGAAATGAGCTACTGTCTCTTGAACGGGCGTTACAACTGGTGTGTCAACAGGTGTTACTAATTTGGTTGCATCTTCGAACGGCACTGCCTTTGATTCAATTGCAATATCATCTAAAACTTTCTCTGATGTCAAAAACGATCCGGAATTTGGTCTCGTGTATCTGATTTCGAATGATTGACGATTGGACATGATCGTATGAACTCCATCGGAAATTCGGTATCGAATGTAATTGTCGTCGTCTGTGAAGTGATGTGGTACGCCTGGTGGTCGAGTAGAGACTGGCAAACGAAACTCAGGCGTGACTGGTTCATCGATTGGTGCAACTGTTGTTGGAACTTCTACAGGAGCCGATGGAACTAACGGTGCGTTTGTTGACAGTGGAACTTCCTCTGATAATGAAGCCGTTTCTATCAATGGTGCTGCTGTTGTAGACAAAACAACGCTTTCTGTGGTCGTTGGAACAGTTTCTGTGATTGTTGGTGTAGAGGTTGCAACTGCTACAGATGGTTGAATGTTCCAGTTGTTCGACAAAAAGCTAGGAACAGGTCGGAAAATTGGTAGTGTAAAACCTTGGGACGGTGTCAAGGCGGAAAACCAATTGGCTGGATTGGTGAGGACCAATTGAGGTGAAGGCCGACTTTCAACTGCTGCACGAGAAAATGCACCATATGTTGACACGGTCAAGCGTTCGCTTGGCCAGAAACTCGAATACAAACTGCTTGGATCAGAAAGAATTAGCTGAGGGCGTTGCTCAACTGCCGAACGGGAAAATGCACCAATTTTTGCAACAGGATATGTTGGTGCTAAATCCGCATACCAATTCGATGGATCTGATAGAATAGTTCGGTATAACGCTGCATTTGGCACATTTTTTGGCACCATGAGAGATTGCGTCGACAATCCCAATAGCGTCGATAACAATAACTGAAATTAGGCAAATTTTCAACATTAACCAATTTTGTTCAAAACTATCTTTAATCAAGTTGTTAGAAAACCAATTTTAAAATGAAACACTCAACGAAAATCTGTTGATTTTTTCAACAAAAAAAATTACCAAATGCAACTGCATGTTGATCCGTTCAGCTCCAAATTTCGACTATAATTGATTGTTCGAACGTGTGCATTGCACAGTTATTTATGGGCTCACAATGTGAGCTAAGCCTCACATTATCGCAGTTTGGTGCAATAAACTCGTTTGCTCGAAGCCACAATGATAGTGCGTTACCTGCGATGGTTACATGTTATGCAGAACCTGTTCATAAGCTAACCACTATTTTCCATCGACGTGTGCATTAGCCACAAAATGCATTTTATTCAAGTGCACTGTTTTCACTTCCTAGTCGACGTTAACGTCAATGAGCGCAAATAGAGGCTATTTTTGGATATACGTGGTATGATTAATTTTTGTGGTGAATCCATGTGGAATTCATTCACAATTTGAATGATGGTTATAATTTGTTGAATGAACCAATGTTCCAAGCAAATCATTACTGTTCACATTATGAAGGGAATTTTCGAGGGCGTTTTCACGAATTTTGATTCAATTTGGTTTAAATGAATGAATATGCATTCAACGGTATAAACTCATGATTAATTGAAAAAATTGAACATCAAATCAAATTGAATGAAAACGAATACGTATTTGTTCTAAACATAGAATTATGTGCATGAAAAGCGTTTTGTATTCGAAACGGTGCATGGGAAGCCTTTTAGATGGCTGATTTGTGTATGCCATATCAAAAAAATCCCACTCATAGGAAACAGAAAATTGAAGTACCTGCAAATTAAATTACTGTAAACAATATCGTTATGCGAGTGAAACGAAACCGAAAGGAAATGAGAAGCATTGTCTCGGTACAAAGTTGTTCATCAAGAATTGATTCCATTTTTCAGGAGTTGGTGAGGAAGAGAGAGAGAGAGAGAGAGAGGGAGAGAACATCGGAAGCAATTAAAATTTCGGTACACGTGTTCCATATATTACATGTTGAGACAACATCAAAAGGTGAAATGGAACTTTATGTATTCAGCGAGCCAAAAATTAGCATCAATGCCAATATTTCATAACCATTTACTCCTCTGTGGGTTGGTGTGCTGTTGTTTTTGTCTTTGAAACCAATTAACAGCGTGTTTTAATTTCTATATGATATTGTTTATTTTCGATTCGCTCGAACGGAAAACAAATTGAAAGTACAGTAAAACCTGTCAATAACGGAACCTGGGAATAGTGGAAATCGTGTCAATAGTGGAAAAAAAATTTGGCCGTTGAGCTCTCCCATACAAATTTACCTGTTAATAACGGAAAACCGAAACTCCGAATAGTGGAAAAAAATTTCTTCACGAAATTTTTTTTTCGTCTTTTATTCATCTCTTTTTCATATAAAACTAAATTTTTTCCTTTATCAAAACCACTGATCATCATAAAAATTGTGCAGTACAATTTACATTACCTTCATTTCAGTATTATTTTTCATTTTTGTCTGCCAAAATCATTGCTTATTTATTCAAGCAAACCAATTTTTGAAGCTCCCAGTAAAAACATATTCACTTGATCAGTGCATTTACATTAAGTTTGGTAATCATTGTTTTGTTTCATGAAATGCAGAATTCATTGCTGCCAAATTGATAGTGTAAAAAATGAGTATCATTTACCTTCTCATTTTGAGTCATTGTTCAGACTGCTTGATAATTTTAGAAAGTGATGTTTGTCATTCACTCAGTGAATTTCGCTGTTTTTTCACTTTCGTTTTTCCTTCATTCATTTAGTAAAAAAATACTTTTATTTCATTATTTCCTCTTCACGTTCATTATATCACTTGATTTGATAATAATTGAATACCCATAAAAATGTATGTTTTGTTTCTTTTTACCCTCAATAATGGAAAATTTTGTTTGAATCGACTCAAAAACCTCTGAATAACGGATCCTGTGAATACTGGAATTCTTGCCAATAGTGGAAAAAAACATTTCCCACGGGATTCCGTTATTGACAGGTTTTACTGTACAATTTACTATGGGGCTGAAGACAGAGTGGCTGCCGGCTTCGTTTCATATGCTTGTACCATTTGGCTTAGTCATTCTCGAAAAATTCTTTTTTTCGCATTGGAGAACAGGAGGAAAAAAACAACGCTACCGTCATATCTGATTATAATAGAACTCAATCTTTTCTTTCATCCTTAATAAATTTTCTTATGCTACATTTTTTTTCTCGCGCGAAATTTCTGAGGTAGCGATTTCAAGCATATCGCTGTTGTTGTTTTTTTTATTTTCAGTGACGGTAATTTCTTGGAAAAACTCAAAACGTGCGATGTTATCTTTTCGGCTGACTACAATTGTAAATGTGTCACAAATCATATAGCATATGGTGTGACACAACAAGATGATGCGGTGTAAATCTATCTTTCATCGCATCATACACCATTTTTCACACACTCACCGTCATAATATACACAATCGCACATATTGGCCGCCCAACAAATTTCCCCAACATATAATTTAATTACGCTTTTGTAATACACTCTTTCGTTCGATTCGAGTAGTCGGAGACCGTACCAAATGAAAAAAAAAATGTATACATCGTCGACTTACGGCTGTTGCTGACGTCAATACGTTTTTTCGGCTGTATCAAGCTGTGTGTAGTAAATAATGTTAATGAAATTATTTAAAAATCATAGTCAACAGAGAGTCGGATGCTGTGTACCACTTTCTCTCCAATTTTCCTTCGCTCGCACAGGGCGGATAATTCATCGACAGCCAACTCGATTCATATTTTGCAGCTTTTGTTTCGCTTCGCAACACCGAATTTCCATGACTACAAATTCGCTGTCAATCCATTTTTACCGAAAAGTAATGATGACTGAAACGTAATCAAATTCATATGACCTTTTCTGTCAAAAGGAAACCGATTCTCCGAAAGCCATTCCGCCGTTATCAATGGGCCCGAATGAACATTGTGATGGAAATCAATATACTTTTTTTTGCATTGATATAAATAGAACTCTTTGAAATTCATCTCGATTCTACGATCTGAAGTTCGTTCATCCGTTTGTTATTTGTGCAAAGACGAGCTCAACCCCAAAGCCATACACTCTAGAGCGAACATTTTCCCTCGATTCTTTGACGTCATCAATGTCGGTGCGTTGATATGTATCGATCGGAGGAGTGCGAGTTTAAATACAATGACATCAATTATTGGGTTAATTTAATGAAATTAGCTAAAATAACGCTCTTAATGAGGCCCTTTTATCTATTTTAAATGAATTCTCTTGAAATTTCAGCTGAAACTTATTTCCTATTGCAGCATAGGACCTATACTAAACAGAATGGTTTAGTCAAAACCTCTTCCTCACATTGAACCACTAGAAAGAGACGAGAAAAAGAGACCAGAGCGAATCAAAAGAGATGAGCAAGAGCGCGTGCAATTCGTCTGCCCGACAATTCGATAACAGTGTTTGTTTTGATTTCAAAACCCGTTCGCCGCTTGAATAATCAAAACATTTAGACAATACGACAGTGATGAATTTGCGCAACAACGCACACATTTTTTCTCCTTTCATTTCGTCTTTCATCTTCAATTTATTTGGGAAAAATCGAATTAGTAAAATTTGATTGTTTGTCGTGAAACAGCTGAGATCGTCGTAGCCAACGTGGCGTATCGTACACACACGCATACCAGCACACCGCACATAAACTGTTCAACGACGTCATCGTCTCATTGTCGTTTCATATCGTGAGTATGTGTGTATGTGTAATGTGTATGCCCGTCGTGTGTCGTGCTACCGTTTATTCATCAGTTGGTCGTTCGTTGAATTTTGTATGCACGCGCTTTCAATCACTGACCAACCACATCAACATCAATCAATACATGTGCCAAAACGGAGAAAAAAATAGTTTTCAAAGGAAAGAAAGCTAAAAATGCTCGACCGAAAAACAATTGCGCAATATTTATGTTGTTGGTATGTCGGTTGTGTGTACTTGTATAAATGCCATCGAACATAAATTTTCGAACGCATTTCGAATATTCGTCCGCATTTTTGGCTAAGTAAACAAACGTAACCGTTTGAATATGTTGAAATTCTCACGAGACCCACCGAACAATCCTATGTAACCGAAGCTCAAATGAAATGCTTCCGATGAATTTTCTGAATAATTCGTCATCGTCGTTCGCCAAGCAACCACTTTATTTTTCATTCATGAATAACACCTTAAGCAGCAAAAGTTTGGCAATGCGCACTTTAAAGCTCTCCTTCTGTTACAAAAGAATGTGCAAAAAATAGAATCTTTTCTCTCGCTGGAATGAATTTTCTTGTTGAAGAATGCTGTGTTTTCATGCCACAAGACATTTCACATAGTTTAGAGCACTAACGTAGGCTAACGATATATTTGGCAAACATCAAACCGAAATATTTTCATATTACATATAAACTCTGGTGGAAACAGTTTGTTGTTTACGGAATATATTTTATTCAAGCCGGTTTTATTGACTCGCTTTTGAATGTCGATTGAATGTTCAAGACGGAAGGGCGAAATAGTTTATTTATGGGTATTTTGGTCGTGGTTAAAGCAATTTCACAAAATAAATTATTGATTTGAAATTTTTTTTGGAATTTTCTAAAATTAGACATTGGAGTATGGGCCGTTTTCATTAATCGATATTGAACACTGAATTTGGTTTGGAAAATTGTTATGGATAATGATGGTGCGATGGGTATGTTTGGAAAATGCCCTCACTACCTTTAAGCAGCCGAAGTGTATTTGATATTGCGATGGATTTAATTGACATAGGTAAACACGCTTATTCATTTTGAATCTATTGAAATTCGTTTTTTATAATGGGAAATTGGAAGATTTTCAATGAAAGATGGCGAAAATAGGTAGCGATTATTTGTTTTTATAGGCTTGAAAACACATCTGTTGAGCCGCATTTAACTCGCAGTCACTCGCTGAGTATATCTTTTTGACGTAAAAAACAATCAAATCCATGGTATTAATATTTGAAGTGATTAATCGAAACTGCGGTAAGAGCGAGAGAGAGAGAGAGAGAGAGAGAGAGGGAGAGAGAGAGGGAGAGAGAGAGAGAGGGAACGAGAAATTGAATTCATTGAGGAAAAGAGACGGAGACAAAGGAAAAGCGATAAAAATGGATGGAAAATAGTAAAAAACATCCCAGCTGTTGTTTATCCTGTGGTTTCAATGGGTGATTTTCCATAATTAATTTTTGCTGTTGTGACAGAACTTAATAGAACAATAAACTTAGCTGATTCATAAACAAATTGAAGCCCGACTAAACATTTGCTCGACACGCGAAATGCATATCGTGTGGCTTTTTCCACTTCTCTCCCCGCACTAATCATGGAAATGAGAGAATTTGCTTTCGAAAATGACGTCGCAATTTCAGTTGTCGAAAATTAGTCCAACAAATGGATATATTGTTAAAAAAATTCCGTCATTTGTTTTTACGCGGGCGAATCAAACCGAAATCATATTACAGAATGAACGCGTGCGCGCGTGTGTGTTCGTAATACAAACATTGGTGAAGGATTAATTTACTCCATCACTCGAAATATCACTCATCGAAAAAGATTAGTCGAATCATCACATCGAATTTATCGTCTCATTTACGCGCAAATTGGTAAACACACGTTTCGAAATCGCAATAATTCGACGCGGGCTTTTTCTTTTCCTTCATTCAAAATGTATACGTCATACATTGGACTAAAATTTTTTTTTTGCAATCATTTGTAAATAGTTTGTTTTGTACATTTTTGGCTATCCCTCGACAATAAATTTCAGAGAAATATTTTTACTGCGATATTTTTTTTCTATGAAATTTGGTTTGAGCATCGCATGAATGAATTTATCAAATTTATACTGTCAATATATAAGGGGCAGAGAATAGAATTTAGCCAAATCCATGGGCATAAATACCGATAAGTTTTCCATGTTAAATGATGGTAATTTTCATCCATTTAAAGACAAGAACAAGATTCGGGCTCAATAACACAACTGAGAAAAAAAACCGACGCAGAGTCAGCACTTTTATCAAATGTAAAGCTATAAACAGCTGAAAATTTCCAAACAACCAACCTCTGACACATTTCTCAGAAAGACCGTGGGAAGCTGAAGTAAATTGTAACGATTTTATGTGGGTTTCAACTCAACCCAAATGTTACCCATGTTCCATTGAGTGCAACCACTTTTCCGATGCTCGTATACTGCTGTATATGGGGACTATTTATTTGACTTCTTCCGCTTCGAAAATGGCAACGGCATTCGGCGAACCATTTCTGACATTTACGGTTGTTCCAAGTTGTATTTACCAAGGCACTGGCTTTACATGTAATTCCCGATATATTATTTTCAAGAGAACTTGAAACACCGAAAATCTAATCAAGTTAAAGCTTATTTTATTAAGTTGAAAATTCATGCTCTCTTGAATGCTAAGTACCCAGAATAAATACGCTTATGCGTCATTCGGATGCTTCCGTATTCAAAACCTCATGATAACGAGCAAAAAATTTCCAGAGTCAACACCAAACATCAACATTCTCGCCCATAATACAGTTGACTATTACAGTTAATTGGAAAAAAGTTTTGAACATCGCAAAAAAGACACGAAACACGCTTTCAAATGAAAACATTTTCACTTAGAGAACTTGCGCCGTGGATGGAAATTCGAGTTTGATTAATCATTTTCGTTAGCTTAAGCTAGAAAAAAAGTATTTCATTTCAAGATGCTCCAATTTCTCGGCCATTTGTTGAGGAGGAAACCAAGCAGAAATTCCATGAATCACCTACGGAATTGCTGCAGTCTGTTTAACCTTCTTCAAAACTCGCAATACGTTTTTGAAGTCAACGATATTTTTTTTGCTCTCTCTGTCTCTCTTCTTGCTGATAAAATTGCAGAAACCGCGTCGCAGCCAAAATACTTTCGTGATTTGCATATTGATTAGCTACAGTCTCTTTACCCAGACTCTTTTATTATCGTCAAACTTATTAGGAATTGTTTGCGATTGCAATTTATTCCGACTACCAGACATTTAAATATGAAATCTCGACGTTTCGTTACCAAATTGCTAGTTGACAAGCTTGTGTGGCCAAGTAAAAAGTTTTAACCAAAGCAAAGCTGAATAGATACGAGGTAGGTCGCGGTTGCAAAATATTCAGTGCAAATGAAAAGTTTTTTGTTCGCCTGTGATATCAACGAAAACTAGGACAAATTGAAATGGCAAACATTCACCTATCACAACTAAATGCATGAGCGTTACAAATCCATTTGTAGTTGGGTTCGTGTGTATACAATGCCACACAGGCACAGAATGGATGAATGTGAGATGGATGGAATGCGAGAATTTATGTGGATCTGCTCCTAAATTCAGTTGAATTATCAACAGTAAGTGGCATGTAATTCAGAGCACAAACAAATGTGGCAGTATCGATTGTGTAACCTTTCCCATGAAAAGTTCATTGTGAATGAATATTGCATGCGATGTAACGAGTAGCGTTCAACGATGACGTCATTGATGCCGTATCACTCGGTTCAGGTTCATATCGTCCTTTTTCTCTGTGTCGCTCTATATCTCCCTCTTTCTGTCTTTCCCTCTCTCTATCTCTTCATCTCTCTTCCTGCCTCTGTCTCACACTCTTGTTACCCTCATTCACTCTTGTTCGCTCGCATTGCAAACCCAAAAATAGACAATGCGATGAGCGAACCATCAATGCCTGGTACGAAAAAAGAAAACTACACACACTGATGTCAGCGTCGATGGTAATCGATACATCTAGCGTAAGATTATAGCTTTCCTTTTTACAGTTTCCACTCAAACACACATCGTGTCTGCCAATGACGATGCCACATGGTATTAACAGAAAATGGAAAAAGCAGAGCAGTCATTGCACCTCAAAGGGAAACAAATTCGAACAACACACTGATTGAAAATAAATGTTTTAACGCGAGAGTGTATATCGCATAAAAAATGCATCGAACAGCGCGTCGGGAATCGTAACGGATACATCTTTTTTCGTTGCCATGATGAAAATTGTCGTTTACATTCGATGTCGAGGGAGTCATTTTCACAAACAATGTCGTTGATAACATCATTTCTGTAGCATCCTTTTACATGCAGAACATTTGAAGAGAAAACTCCTTTTTTCATTCGCTTTTTTCTGCTCTTCCTTTTAGTTCTCTTTTCTTTCCTTTTCCTTCTTCTTCGTCTCTTTCTTATTTTTAATCTTCTTCACTTTCTTTGTAGAATCTCTTCATCCATTTGTCCCTTTTTTTATGTTCGTTTTTCGTATTTCGACTTACATGATGCTTAAAACATTCTCACATCTTTTGTCAAAAAGGCGAAAATGTGTCGTACAACGATATAATGCGAAAAATTCGGAGCAAATGGAAGATGCAGCAAGCGCTCAATTTGGATTCAATTTCTAGTTGATGAGCTAAAATCAGTGTATAAAAGCTGTGAATGTAACATCTAGCTGAAATTTCTCATGAAATTCTAAAAAAAAAAATAACGATAATGTAATTCTCAGTATTCAAATGAGATCGGATCAATTTATTTTCGGGGTTTTTGTGTCACTTCAAATAAATGAGCGCCAATAAATCAAATTAAGTTGATTTTCACACTGAATGATAAATGCGATAGTTCTTTTTTCTTCTCGCTGTTACTTTCTGTTGTTCCTGGTGTGACGATGCCATGATCTGATTTGCGTTTCGCATAAAAAGCATTTTGAGTAGTTGCAAAAATGGGAAATGGTTTTAGTGTATAATTAGTAGAGTGGTGCATTTGGAAATGTAAGCCTTGACCGGAACGAGGGTGTTTCGTATGAGGATGACATTCATTCGTTGCACCACAATGCAATCAGTGCATAGCTGTCCTGCTTCACGAATTACATGTTGTCGTATTTTTTTTCTCGCCACGAATCACAGTGTGTCCTTTTGCATTGTCAATCTGTTGTCTGTGTATTTTTCTTCTTCGTTCTGATTTGCATGGCTTTGTGTATAGGAAAAAAAAGCCGAAATGATTGATTCTACGACTTTGACTCGCATTGACACGAACAAAAATACTGATTCCTCGACGGTAGCGTGTGACTGGCTCGATGTGTGTGGGTTGTTTTTCATATTTATAGAAGTGTATCATAAAGCGCGCGCCAAAGAGTGAGAGAGACTCGGACTACTAGAAAACGGCACGGCGCAATAGGTTTGAAAAGTACCGCGACCATCGATAACACGAAAATATCGCGCTCACACAACTCACGCTCGCTCGCCTCGCTCACTGCCATGAATATCTATCTAAACGGACAAAATAAAAGAGATGGAAAAGCGAGCCGAACGGCCGCACGTTGTCGGCTTCATTCGGTTTCACAACGTCTCCGGCTGTATCACATCTGAATCGCAGCACAGTACGGTGAGCTCCGTTGTGTGTTTGTGTGCGCGCATGGAGAAAATTTTATAAATATAAGAAGCGAGGAAAAGCCGAAAGTCTGATCCATTTGCTGTTCAGCTATTGTGTGAAATGCTTGTGTTTATCCAATTTGGAGCGTAGACCAGAGATACGTGAAACGAAATCTTGCTGTAACGAGTTTTTATATTGTGAGCGAAAGAAGTGTATGTGATTTTGTTGAACGATCAACAACGATTGAATCATCCAAGGAAATTAGTATCAAACACATCGTTACGGAGTTCAGACGGCTTTACTTTGCCAACAAGCTAAAACATTTTTCTTCGGAGAAATAAATAAATCAAATTTGATAACAAACTTCCGGGAAATTGATTGAATTTGAAGAGCCTGAAAATACAATAGCCCAAAGTGAATCGAGATCAACGCAATTCTTCCGTAAAAAATATAAATTGCTTTTTTTCTCGCAAAATTCGCAAAACAAAACCGTTAGATAGATGATAAAATCAGAGCTACAGTTTAAAAATAGACTAGCAGAGACACTTTTGTTCTATCGTTTGTGGCAAATTTTCCATTTCTTGCGATGATTGAAGTGGACAGTGTAACGCATACAATTTAAAGCAGTCAACGATTCAAAAAATTTCAATATTTTCGGGCAAATAAATCAAATCAAAAGTCTTTAAAATGTAAACTAATCGCTTTGAACATTTAAAAAAAAAATTAAAACAAAACGTAACAACAACAACAGTTTGAGGAAAAAAACAGAAACAAAAAGGAAACTGACAGAGCTTGGTAAATGTGAAACGCAATTTTTGAATAATTCACACGAGTCACAACGAACGAATGAGAATAAACGGGTCTTTAACCGCAGGTGGAAATCGAGGTAAAGATTGACGACAAACCAAAAATTAACAACAGAATTTAACGCAAAAACACTGAATAAACACATCATAATTTTTGTTTACAAAATCGATCACGAATAGTCGATCAGGCCCATTGTTATTGTTGCGCGTGGTTGAAATTCAAGATTAAGAAAGAAAAAAATAACACAGTGTGTTGTGTATAAATTGAAATTTGAAAAGAGACGTAAACAAAAATTCAGTTGATATCCCTGATTGAGCTATTTTTAGCATCACAATTATTATATTCTGTTGAACAAAACAATTTAAGCTCAGCAAAAGACAGATAGTTGATTAACTGTAAAGCAGCACGAAAACAACAAACATCTTTTTTTTTAAAGCAGTGAAAACTAAATATCTTAAAGAAAAGAGAGAAATTTTTTCAGTTGAAAAACGAATTATCTCCATTCATCACTCAGCTCGTCAACTGAACTTTGAGCCAACAAACGCACACGTGTTCAACAGACGACACATTGATTGAAAATAAATTTGAGTGAGACTGCACAGTTGATTGCACAGTTGTTGTTATTTTTTTTTGCCGTACGCATCGCGCCCATAATCAGTTTACAGAAGACAACGCCAAGGGATATTGACAGAGGAAAATTGAAGCATTTTCCGAACAAGAAGACAGATTCGAGCGAATGAAACGAACCAATTGAAACGATCAACTTAATTAAATTCAGTCGATAGAGACAGAGAGAGAAATCGTTCAACCTGAATTCCATGTACTACATCTTGAGACGAATACCCTTTTTAGGTAAGTTGCAAAATTGCAAGCACATAATAGTATCACTTTAACCAATTCCAATCAACTGAAATAAATGGCAAATTGCCGAGTCGTCTAACCGATGCTTAAGCGGTTCGAAAATGAATTTTCTGTGTCCCTTCCGTTTTTAATTAAATTGATTTCGAAACTCTTCGGAAATGAAATTAAATGCGTTCGTTGCAAGCGCGCTCGCGCATCGCTGCATCCATAAAAAAAAACAGTGGGTTCAGTACATGTGTGTTATTCTCGTCGAAAGTTAAAATAATGCATTTTTTATCGGCAAACTAAATTAGTCTACGCGAGAAATAGTGCTGTTTGAAGCGAAGAGGTCGATTTTCCCATAAAATTCACTGCCGGAGAGTGAGTGAGTAGGAGATAAATGTTGGCTGTAGAGTACATTGCACAGAAAAGGTATAATAAAACGATGAAAATCGAATAAAAACACAAATTGGCATCAGAACTGACTAAACAAACCGTCCCGACAACGGAAAAACCAGCAAACCAAAACGACGACCATGCATGCGAGAGTACATTATTTCTTGAGGTTTTTCCAACAGCAACAGCAGAAGCAGTAGCGCAGCCTTTTATGAATTTGTTTGCCCTTCTTTATGCGGCGCAACCGTGCGAATCGTAAAATTATGTGTACGTGTATGTTCGCTGATAATGATGACGGCAAAAATGAGGACTTTTTCGTTGAATTGCCTGATTTTATTGGTGCACTTCAACAGCACTTAATGTCAATGCTTGGCTTTGTTCGTGAGCATCCTTTATTTAATAACAAATTGCCGCCGCCACCACCACCACCACCGTCGACAACGAAGACGTCGACCATTTTATTCTTACTCAAAGTGAACAATTATAGCCCATACTTCCATACACTCTCACAGTTTTGCCAATTGATAACATAATATGATGCCGTGCTTTTGATGCAAAGACTAAAGATAACTGCAGCGCGTCGCAATCACGTCTTCTATCGTTAAATCACTTTTGCCAGAAGATATACATGCTCCTTTTCTATTTTTCAATTAATTTCTATCGTTCCATTATTTTTTTCGGCTAGAACTTCAATTACAACTTCGAAGCGATTTCGAGCTCAAAGTCATTTTAGCATAATATATAAATTGAAGCACATCCCCAACAATGAACAAGTAACTTGTAAGCTACTTTCAACTACTGTCATAAAACAAAGCCCAAAGCAATATTTTATGAAGAGCGTATCGCTCTCTCTCTCTCGCGCCAAACCCAAATGCGCTGTGCACTAAATTACAAACACTAGCTACGGCAAACAACAAACGAATGAAAAGTTAAGAGATAAAGCGTTTTAAACGAATAGAACTGGAGTAACGGAATATATATAACCTACGAAACCTCATTCGAACGAAATAAAGTTCAAGTGTTTCATAAATTGTCTCGCTCTCTTGCGTTTTTCTCTATTTCTCCTCATCTATTGCTTACTTTTGGATCTTCTCATGCGAGTTCGACATATAGAAGTGAGTTCGTTGAGCCAACCATGTTTAGCCGGAATACGTGTGACTTATCCTGCTGCGTAGTTACATGAACCGTAATAGTGTTTGTGTGCTTGTCATTCACTATCTTAAATATTCAAATCGCTGATATCAGCATCGCAATGAGCGTGTGTGGTGTACTTCTTGCCATTACGAAGTAAAAGACTTCGTCATTTTTGTCTTTGCCACAGTGAGTATGAGTCAGTGTGAGAGGTGAAGGATCCGAACTGCACGTTCAAATTGCAGAATGACGCAAATGGTGAATTATCATTTTAATTTTAAATTTCCATGATACGGTTCTCGGTTCTCGGTCTTGCCAGTCTCCATGCAAGAATACACATAAATATATAGCAAGCAATAGCACAAGCAACCACATTAACAACAACACCAACACCGCCACCCCAGCTCGGTATTAACAAGTTGACAATTGGCACAACTTACCGTCGGATATTTGTGCGCGCTTCCATTTCATTCGTAACCAAATGGGCGTGAATAAATTTGGCTTGCAAATTAAATCACAGCCAATTTCCCCAAAATGCAAATCCCAAATAAAAGAAAAACCCGAAGCTCATTCGCACCAATACAAACAAATCGCATCGCTTCATCCGAAATTAATTGGGTTTGCGTGCGTTCATCCACCGAATTAATCACCGTGAGGTTTTTCAATTCGCTTTTAATTAGATTCCGACATTCTTAAGCATATGATTTTGCAGAAGCTCCATTGTTCAGTGTCTGTCTTTTTAGTGCACCAATCTCTTATGGATTTAAACGATTCTTTTTGTTCGTGTTGCCACCATTTTTTTGTCTTCGCTTGGAAAAAGTCTTCGGTTGGATTATATGGAATTTTCGTTGGTGAAACTATCACAATGACGCTTGTTCTGCGTTGATATCTATTGCAAATGACAACTTCATTTATTATTGATAACTCAATCAGTTTCCGTTTTTCAATGGTTCGTGGACAATAGCTGCATTGGCACAGCTATTGCTGCAATCGACATGATCGAAAAGACGTTGCTGCGAAACTGCACTTCAGCACAGAACGTCGCAACTGGAGAGATAAACGAGAATATTTGATCAAAAACATGTGAAAAAATCTTACGTTTTCCATGAACTTGTCAAAACCATTGTTAGTCAATGGGATGGGTTCAATGCGAATAAAAGCGCCAATGCATCAAGGTGAAGAGAAACCCGACTAACATGCTAAGAGGATCAATAAATATGTTCAAACCGAATAAAATTACCCTTTGCCTCTGTGTAGTGATCTTGGTGTTCAGTTCAATGTCAAGTTTCAATGAAAATGACCGACTACTTTCAATTACCCATGGCAATCAATGCGCCTCTTGGCCATCAATCACATCGTTCGACTCAATTAGTTCCGATAATGCCAGTCAATAAATCTTGTTGTTGGTTTTTCATTTTGTTTTGTTTCTATATTTTCTTCTCTACACACTTCGTGTCCGTATTCAATCGTATGTACCGTATGTTTACACGCTTTGGAAATGTTGTAATTACATCAAGTGCAGAAGAAACATATAAAATAATTTGTAATTACGTTGTGTGTAAATCAGTTTGATGGTTTCCGTCAGCCGACGTGTATGTATGTTGATTAGAAAAATGGTTAAAGACTTGACTAATTGGCCGCCATTTGACGTGTTAATGATAAACACGATGAGACTAAGCAGATGTGCTGTAGCGC
Source organism: Sitodiplosis mosellana (assembly GCF_009176505.1). NCBI lineage: Eukaryota > Metazoa > Arthropoda > Insecta > Diptera > Cecidomyiidae > Sitodiplosis > Sitodiplosis mosellana. Next base: position 93,727 of record NW_022595245.1, read on the forward strand.
CCATATAAAAAAAGTACTCGCTAAATCATTGCTTTCGATACTTTAATTCAATTCAAGCCAAGGTATTGGCGTCACATTATCAGTAGTTGCATTGCACTCTTGAACTAGTCTCATTATTACATCTCAAATAATTGTAATGGTTGCGCAAACGCAAATCCATTCAATAAACGAAAAAAAAAAAACTAATGAAACCGAAAAGTTGTTGGCTTGTTTGGACGGAGGAGGGGGCGGTTCATTATTTGTAATTATTATGATTAATGTTAAAAAATCAATAGAATGGAAAAACTTTTCACTCTCTCAACCTCTCTTCGATACCAAAATAAATACGATTATTTTTGTTGATGAGATGACGACATGCTTATTTTCTTCATCAATTGATATTCCCATAAAGGATATATCTTTCAGTTTTGGCCAACTGAAATTACACTTTTGATACTTAAACACAGACAGAGAAGAAATAAGCATTTTCTTTGTTGGCGAACAATTGGTGGGTATATAAGCCCACTTGATCGAACCGATTGGAATACTGTGTAACCGATTAATTTTTCCAATGCAATTACTTTCGGTGGCAAACATTCACACAGAAATCCACTGGACGAGGGAAAAAATAAACCATCTTTGGTGTTTGGTCAAAACAATCTTGATAATTTAGTAGGTGCGGGTGTATTTTTGGCCGTATTTTTGCCAACGAAATGTAGAGAGAAAAAAAGTTGACAACAGCAAAAATCATGGTGCAGACAAAATATTTATTCTGTATCTATAGCCTGAATATAATGATGCAGTTCACCAACATTGCGTGTTTATTTACATTGGTATCATTAACTGATGAATGGTGTGTTTATTTCATTATGTTTCACTTTCTTCTGCATCGTCGCCATTGAATGCCTACACTTTTCGACAATTCATGCCACTCGCAATTTCTCTCTCTCTCTCTCTCTCTCTCTCTCTCTCTCTCTCTCTCACACACTCCCGAGCGGCTCCTTTTATTTATTAATCCCAATTCAATTTGCAATGATATGGATAGAAATTGCATTAAAGCAAAATCAACAAAAATACCGAAATCATCACAATCAACACTTGAAACATTCAATTTGTGTGATGATGTTAGCTTTGCGTCGAAATGACTTTTGCTTTTTGGGTGGTTTCAATCAAGTCGCTTTCTTCACCAGTGACGTTTTTGAGCTTCTCCTTCTTTTTTCTCTCTATTCTTCTTCTTGATCTTCAATTTCATTGTACCCTCCACCAAGTTGCTGGTTCATCATTCAAAGGAGAGAAATGTGACAATGATTTCGTAATGAAAAGGGCCACAAATTGTGGTTCCAAAAATAAAATTTAATCAAAGGTTGAGAGGGCATGGGCTGAAAGTGATCAATAAGAGATAGAAATTAAATTTGTTAGTGAATTCGACTAATTGGAAAGAGAAATTGGAATAATTGGATCTGAAATTCGACAAATTACATCGACGAAAAATGTTGCCTCATTGAATCGAAATCATCCATCGGCAATTTTGGCTAATTTTCCGAATAAGAAAAAAAAATGAAGCGCGTCCAATTCAATGGGACTAAGTTTCAAGTGGTGCCTGTTTCCATGGAAGAGATTATAGTGGGAAAATTGAATTGGTCATTTGAACACAACCGACGGGCAAATGACATAGCTACAATGCACAAACACACTCTTTCATCATATCATTTGATTCACATAATGAATGAGCAATTTTTTATTCCATACGCTGATCCTTCCCATCTCTATCCACGTCACGTATATCGTTAGGTGTTGCAGAAGCAATGAAAAGACAAATTCGTAAAACTCTCGTTTCGCCGCAAATAGTTTTTTTTTATTGTGAGGAAGTTGTGTGGCGTTGAACTCTCGGAGATGATGATTGTGATTTGCATGTTCAGTCATGCATGCATATTTGTGCTGGGCTGGAATTCTAAGTCATTCCACCAAAATCGTTCGGAATAATTTTTTTCGTACGTAAGACTATATTGGAGTGAAAGAGAGAGATTCCACTAATTTTCAACATCCCACCGGAATTATTCCGATAACTCAAAGGATGGGTGATAGTTATCGCAATAATTTGGATGGGATGTTGAAAATTAGTGGAATCTCTCTCTTTCACTCCAATATAGTCTTACGTACGAAAAAAATAATTCCGAACGATTTTGGTGGAATGACTTAGAATTCCAGCCCTGTTCATTTGTGCGGTTTCACATAACGTTTCCCATATCTCCTGTTGGCGTATACCGCTCTGTCCTATGATGTGTACAAATAACGAACGAGAAAGAGAGGAGGAGGAAAGATAGGGATTTCCCTTCCGAGAGCGATATGATTATTTTTATGATTGCATTCAAGAGCTTGTGGTCGTCAGAATATATAACCTAACTGTCATTTTGACATTGTCAACGTCCTTTAATGATACACTTCAATTCTCGTAAACTCTACGGCAAATTTGTTCTAGAATCGATTATGGAATAGTTGCTACGTTCTGCTGTTTTTTTTTCGTTCACGACAAGAAAATACAATACCACAATATCACTAACCATGGCGACGATGAAAAGCGGCGACAATAAAAAAAAGATTGACCGTTCAATGAAACTTCAATCAGTATATTGAGTCAATCAATCTTTTGTGATTTCAATCAGATGTTTTTTACCGTTCGTTCGTTTTATTGACGGGATGATTGCGAATGAAGGCAACATTTTTGTAAGATGAGCAGAGGGAAAAAAATGTTCATGCTGGATTGACGAAATGAGGACGGTCGCCTGCGATTTCTCGTTATGTCCATAAAGGAAATCACACAATAAAATATGGTTAAAGTAATAACAAAAATCGAATCATAAATGTCATGATGGAATGGCGGATGTGCCTTATTTGATACACACACACACACACTATTTGGCCATCTCATTACGTTCCAACGAGAAGCTCAATATCAAATGAAGACCTTCCCAATCGAAATATGCCAAAATTATTGACGCACTTCAGTCGAAAAAAAAAAAAGAAGAAAGAACCGAAGACTGGATATGTCTGACATTCGATTTGGCTAATTTAAAGCTCAAGCAAAGTTGTCGCCATCAAGGCAAATTGAACGATAAACGGAGCGTCTGCACACGCACGCACATACACACACGCAATAGTCACGGCCACACACACATCACATCGTTTATGGTTTCTGGCTGTTGTTTTTCTGCATTCGGTAAATCAGATTGGATGCGGCAAAGTTTGGTTTAGGCTCGATATGGTGAGCGAAAAATTGTTTAAAGAACGTGCCACCGGTTTTATTTGGCTTCCTATTTGAAACGACCCCATATCTGGCGGTGTTGAATTTGCATTTGAATTATTGCCGATATATAACAGTCTTGGAATGGCGATGAAGAGCCTTCATTGAAGATACGCGAAAAACCCGGTCTCGCTTTTTCGTTCTCTTTTATCTCTCGTCTCCCTTCTGGAGTGAGACAAAACTCGCTGATGAGAATCAAACAAACCAAATCTCGGCACAAAACGGCCTAAAGTATCAATAATTTGGGCGATGTTGCTCGCACAATCGCAAATAAACAAGCAAATGAAGAGGGCAAAGGTTCTTGTTTGTGGTACATGCTGTGCGTTAACCTTTTGGCATTTATTTTTCAATCTTCTTCCATCGTTGCCAAACGAAAGTTTGCAGAATCTTACGTCAATTGGTGCCATTTTCTAACATTTTTGCAATCTATTTTCCGATTTTTGAGCGAAACATCACATTTGATCTAACAAAATAAAAGAAATCATTACAATAGACGACACAAAAGACAAAAAAAACGAAATGAGATTCGCAAAAAATTCAGCATCGAGGAAAATGCGCAGCAAAATATTTTGTTCTATCAAAATTTAATTTGATTATAGCTTTATAAATAAATGCGTAAACATCGTAGCGATGTTTCATTCGAGCGATGGATGAAAAAGAGACAAATTTCATAGTTTTTTTTTCATATTCGTTTGAACATACGCATGACACACGGCCCACAGCTGTTGTGTATTTTCTTTTTCTTCAAATCAAAACACTATAAATTCTCACAATTTGGTCGCACTCTATCGTTCATCATTTGGGTGAGGGGCCACAAACACACAAAATGACGGTCAAACAGTCATTTTATGAATTATTCTCGTAATTTTTCATCGACACTTTTGGCATGTTTGGTGTTTTTCTGTGTTGTGCGCTTAGAAAAAAACACACAAACAGCTACAATCAATCGATCACACCCTCAACAAGTGCGCGAATGAAAATTCGCACATTTTTTGCGTTTGTTTATTTTGCTATTCGATAGAATAGATTTTAGATTGGTCATCATTTTAATTTTTGATTAGTCTGTTTATTTTTGTCTATTAAAAGAAGAGCGCGTTTTGTTTGTCTAAATGGCGCACAAATGGATCGTGCGTACAATTCAACAGGGAGATGGAAAATATATGGTGTGTTTATCTTAAATGAACAGACGCACTTGTGGAAAAGCACTTTATTTGTATCAACACAATCGGCGTGCTCCGGTCACTTGTCGGCTTATTACATTTTGGATTATCTGGGGCGTGCGTCTGTGTGGCTCTCTCTCGTCTTTTTTTTGCGTCGAAAAAAAAAACTTTAGTCAAAATGTTCCATATAAATAATTCTTTTCCTGCTTTTTCCTGCCAAACATAAATTCAATATTTTTTTCGCTTTAACAAGATAGGATAAAAGGAAAAAAAATCAACACGGCGAAAAATGAAAGGACGTCGAAGAATATTAAACAAGCTATAAAGCAGCGATAATTTGTGTGTCGGTCTGACGATGATTTTGTTTGAACAACAAAAGCATTTCTTTTTGTTCGTTCGTGAGAGCGCGCGCGCGAATTGACCACGCACACGATGTGATTTGTTCGGCATAAAAGTAGGCCGGCGCGACTTTTCCGAGTATTCGCTTTGAATTTATAAGTGATGAGATTGATGAAAATATCTCCGTTGATGCGATAATAGCCGACACCGAGTCTCGACCTGATACTATGATTATTTTTAGTTGAAATTCTTATGCACGCTGATTCATTTGAATATATTTACCGGCCACGGGTGTGATATAATAATATCCAATCGTTTCCGAGAATTGAAACGAATCATTTGAATCTCGATTTATCGGCGAACAGAAAATATGCGCTCCACTTTGCACAAATGATTAAATAAACCAAAATCAAGTTTTTGGATTCGATACTTAGATTTATGTTTTTTTTCTCGAGTGGAAACGATATAAATAGCCCGTCAATAGACGGCTATAAAGAAAAGTCTCGTGATATCGAATTTTAACATAAGATTGATGTCTATTGTTTTTTCTTTAATGAACCGAGTTCACGGGTCAACATCATTGATCCGACCTCAAGACTTTTCGTGGGAATAATGAAGCCGCTTCTCCATTTTGCAACACCAGAAATACATTTTCAATGAAAGCTTTTCATTTTTAGCTGAAGTTCGTTAAGCATAAGGCGCGTTTGACACGTGAACCATTCGCGAATGGTGTTTGACACTTATTTTGAATGCGAAATATATTATGAATTATTTCGGTTCGAAGGGTCATTCATTTCAATCAGAGTGACATTTAAAGCACTCAATAAAATCGACTAAAGCCAAATATATTTTATATATAAATCTACCAGCTGGATAACGTATCAAATAACCAACTGTTTAAAATGATTGACGTTTGGGATTAAACGAAAAAATAAAATCAATTTTCCACGCAATATCCCAAGCAATTTTTTTAAAATGAGGGCTCAAATCGAAATTCACATTTGCTCACAAATGAACTTCCGCTTCATTATGGGCCATAAACCGTAAAATTGCATTGGAATCTCAATTTTAACGCTTTTTCGTTCGTTTAATGCTTCGTGTTTTTTCTTTGGAAGTCGGCAACAACGGTTTTGATGTGGATTAAAGTTGGCTTCCGCAAAAAATTCCATACTTTGTTACATTTTAATATTCATGCCATAGCAACATCATGAATTCAACAATTCAAACGGATAATGCCACATCGTTTTTTTATGAATATTTTGCGAGCTCTTTGTTTGAACGAGAGGAAGAGATGTAAGTTTAAATGAATTTTCTTGCATTTTTATAGGGAAAAGAAATTTATGGTTGACAGTGTTAGATATTGTTCCATGGAAAAGGAGCAGATAATGAAAGAAAGAGGAAATAAAAGAAAAAAATGCGTCAGTCCCATCCAATTGTTACCTTTCCAAAGAAATCATTCGAATTTATGTTGATTTTATGAGAGAAATGAATATTTCCAACATTCCAAGAAGCTTTTGTGAAATCGATGGCAAAAAGCTTCTGGGGAAACGCAATTGTATCAATGAATGGAATTGGAATCGTTGGCATTCCCAATTCAACACATTTAATGTAGCAGAAACAAAAAAAATGTATAAAAAATGGAATGAAGTGTTTGCAGAAGCATCACCCAGAGCGCCTAAATATCACGACGAATATTTACGACACCATAATAAATCGTAGGCAAGTGGTGACAAAAGCATGAAATAACATGAAACTGACATTGATTTCAACACCAGCTGCTCAGTACGCAAACAGAAAGCGAGCGACATTTTTGCATTTTGTATACGGAAAACAGACACAGACAAAAAGCAATCTCCTTTTTGCAGATGAGTAAATCAAGACATACACAAAGCAGCTCACAAATCACAGCACTACCAGAAACGTTTACATTCATGCCGATGAAGTAAAAAAATGGTGTTTTTGTTTGCCATAGAAGTGGCAAAAGTCAACTGGTACAAATAAAACCTCACCAAATAAAATGGGTTTCGGAATCACTTTCTCACACTTTGGAATGGCTGTCTCGAAGACAGACCAAAGTTTGAACGGAAAACATAATTTTTTTCCCCTAACAAAAGAAAAGGGAACTTAAAGAACAACAGTCGGTTGGCAGCTTTGTTTTGGTCGATGTTCAAGGTCATTTCTTAATTAAAATCGTTAGTTTTATAGGCACATTCATTCATTTCAAGCTCAGCTCACTTCGTTCGCGTTTCCTTTGTGCCCATGCATCAAGTGTAAATCACATTTATTTCTGAAGTGAAAATAAAAAAAATAACAAGTTTAAATTAAATTGCTTCTATTTTTGTATTCATTAAATCGAGTTCTGCCAACCCGACCGCAGTTTCAATTTCAACATTGAACGAACTTTCCGAATCCGTTTGCTGTCTGCTTTCATTTTTACGATTCAATTAAAAGATAAAACATGTCATGAAAAGTAACACGATCGCATTCAATTATATTTCATAGGATGGAAATCAAAAAAACAAACAACCATCGATTCCGGGGAAAGTTCAATTATTCCCATGAAATTGAACAAATTCGATTGAAAAACTAAATCGAATGAATTCGATGGAAAAATGGCGATTAAACGAATATTTTAAGCGCAAATGCAATTGATTTAATTTGAAATGACCGTACAGAAATAGCGCTCAGCCATTTCATATGTACGTATACGTCCGTAATACACATCAATTCACATTTATAATCCATTTTATGCAAATCCCGTTAATGAATTTCGTATAGCTAATGCTTACTTTTTACCCCATTGAATGTTATGGGTAAATACATGTACGCAGCAAGGCAAAATCCAATCTAATTAATGTGACATGCATTAGTCCACTCACGTAATAACAACATCAGGTCGTTTTTCTTGCATCACAAAACTCTCTCTCTCTCTCTCTTTCGCGCTCTCTCTATCCTCCATAACTCTATTTATGTTCGAAATTGAATTTTCGCACCACACATTTTCCAAAGTAAAAAGCATCCGCATTTTAGTTATGGAATATGCATGCTGATGATGATGATATGGTTGCCAAGCCGAACTAAAATCAAACAGCATGGATCAATTGATGAGAGCGGGTGGGGTGATTGGAAGTGAAGACTGTTTGCGAATAGAGATTACCATAGCCCATAGCCAGTGTTGACACGCCAGTAGTAGTGTATGTCTAACGACGTCGACAATCAAAGTGACATATTTTAAGCCGTAGACAAAATGGAAAACACATTCAATATACTATCGGCTAATTGACATGGCGCCAACCACCGCAGCTCGATCTCTTGCTCACATGCCCATTGCCCATTCGTCCATCGAATTATGCTTGACAGCACACATTATAACAATAGATTAAAAAAATTCACAAAACTCGATGGTGAACTGCTGTTTTGAATGTAGCATGATTTCATCATGATGTGGCGTTCTTCCTCTGTTCTTTGCTCGGAAACACAAATTTCTTTTTGCTGCAAAGCTTTATGTTTATCTTCATTTCTTGTAGTTTGATATTGCCATGTGAACAGCATACAGTCATTTCCGAAGATTGGAACCGTACCGAAGATTGGAACAGTGTTTTCTTTTTTGTTGGGAACGAAGAATGAAAATTCATCGAATTTCGAATGATTTTCCTCGAATTCTTTTTCTCATTTAATTTTTTTACTTGATTTTTTTAAAACACTTTTTTTCACAAAAATTTTCTGAAACATTCGGTTCTCCTTTCAACCATGTGATTTGTTCCGCCACGAATTCGGCACGTTTTTTTTTCTCACGCTTCGGGAAAAGTGATTGTCAAGTGGCAAAAAAAATGAAGCAAACTACGATTCACGTTTGCCAATGAAAACATACACATTGAGGAAATATCAATTTCATAAAACACTGATCAAATTGGCCAACAAACAGCCGCATCATTTCAGAAAATGTTCATTCGAATGTTTTCGTTTCACTTCTTCATTGGTAATTCGCGTACGGGTCGTTTTGAATTTGTTTATTTATTTGATTGACGCGGATGCTTAACACAAATGAAATGGTTTGCTAAGTATTTATAATGGCAGTTGCCACCACTGATGAATGCGTACAAAACAAGAAAATATGTGTATGTTTAGTTGCGCGCCATATGAAATTCAATTCGTAAAAATAAATAGATTTGTAGTTTCTCGCCTCTCAGCGATGGAGAGTGTCCGGCTACATAGAAAGTGAACGGGATAAAAAGCGTCAGAGAGAAAGCGTTGAAGAGGGGAAAGCGTCAAAGAGAGTGAGAGCGCGTCAAATTGGCCGAAAATTGTGCACATCGAAGCATGTAGACGTAACATTTGCACATTTATCGCCGTGATACTTTTCTCTATTTATTGGTGGCAAATGTTGAATGTGTGTGACAAGAGAAAACAAACAACATCAGCCGACTACAAGTCCACCTAATACGTCTCTATATGGTACCTGTCTCGTCTATCAGCTAATAATAAGCCGGTGCCCGTTGCCAAATATTCAATATCAAACAAGCAAAAGCATATTCTTACACATTTTCCGTGTGTATAATGAAATGTGGCGAGAAGGTGTTTGTGCGTTCATGTGAAAAACCGAAAGTGACGGCTACTCTGACCGAGTGCGGTTCAACTAACAACTGTCGTCGGAAAGCTTTCACAGATACGTCTCGCCCAACATAACATAAAATCATACGTAATACGTCGTGTTTATTCATCAATGCGTATTTGTAAGACGGTTCAAATGACAAGTGATCGAGTGCTTTGACGTCTGAGTCATACTGTCGTAACAATTGAACGCCGTACAAAGTAAAAATTCTTTATACTATTGCAGGATTACTACTCGCTGTGACGCTTATAGTTCCGCAATGTGTGTGGTTTGACGTATAATAACGACGCTCATTTTCAAATCTTAAACGCTTCTCAAGTGCACAATTGGCATATTGGCATTTAGATAAATTTAGAAATATCCGAGGCTAACCAATTTAAAAACAGATTTTTAATCGATGAGGTTATATTCGATGTAATACTCAATCACAAGCATTGACCAGTCAAGCTTTGGAGTGGGTTGTTCCTTCAGCGAAAAATGAGAGAGAAAGATTTCGCATAGCCAAGAAAATACACAAAGTTTTCATTGAAATACATGATCTTTGCAAAATAGAAAAATAAGCACTTTGGACGCATACAATCAATAAACACTGCCATAAATATCACTTTCGTACGTCCAATTAAATGACGGAGTGTGTCGTTTATTTGAGAAAATTAAAAAAAAAATTCTGCACGACACACAGAAATAAAACTGGGTTAGTTATTTCGATATCCAACGTCTTTGACGTCATTCACGTGCATAAAACCATTTTGTTCGTAAATTTTGTGATAGTTCTTATGAAATATGTTTAGAACGTGTTTTTCATTGTTCGGTTGACTGAAACAGCCGACGAGAGCGGTAGCGAGTGAGAGACTCGAATGAATTTCGACAACAGAATCGACCTTGTCCTGATTTTGTGCCTCCTGAGCAGACACAACATTTTCTTAACGCAGAAAAAAAACCTCAATCAACGTCACACTCTTTAAGTGGCCTATTAAAAGGTATTCCCATTTGAACCGTATCAATTTTCCTAGCAATCGACATCGAATCTATGGTTATTTTTGAAGCTTCTATTGCTCTCAAGGAATTGTTCCACGTAAAATTTCGAGCAACAAAAGTTCGCTTATTTTTCTATTTCCATGGGAAAGTGAATTCAAAGAGCAATTTTGCTTAATATTTGAGGAAAAACAAGCAGTATTTTTCGCAAAGAACCTGGAGAGTTTCAGCAGAAATGAACAAAATCTGAAGATGTTTCTTTTTGAATCTTCTTCTCAAGTGGGGATATCCAAAGAAATGAAGAAGAGCGAGGAAAAAGTCTAGCAATATTTGAAAGGAACATGCATAGGATGAAAAGAAAGTAAACAAACAAGAGACGATGTAAAAGCGAGAAAGCAGCAAAAAAAGTATACAAAACCCAAAAATAGAGAATGCAAAAATAGAAAAAAGCATAAAAAAGCAGCAGCAGCAGCAGTATATGTTAAAAAAAAACACAAGATTATATGCAAAAAATATAAATGTCAACATGAAATGGGAGAGAGAGAGATATGGCCGACTGATAAAAAATGGGTTGGATGACATTTTGAAAAATACAACATGATAAAAATATATGGTTGTTGGTTGAGGATGAGCCGCATATTTATTTTGTGTACTTATTTGTTTGTTCGTTGCAGAGAGCAATGAAAACTGTGGCTGTTGTGCTAATGCCAAATGTAAATTTAGTCAAAATAAATCCGGCAGAAAGAAACATACGATGGGATAAATTTAATTCGGTTTCGACTATTCAGGCGCATATTTTTATATAGTAAATTTTATAAATAGTTTTTACGTGCTATTAAAACGAATTGGCGTATCCTACGTATTTAAGTGTGCATGCATACACGCCACATAACAACAGGTATAGAATTACGTACGTTTCGATCTTGGAAGCCGAAGTTGAAGAAGAAGAAGAGGCTAAATGAAAATAGTGTGAAAAATTATGAAATGGTTATGCGTTGTGAATGAGAATGAATATAAAAAGAGCCGAAACTATGATTTGGGATGCCGAAAATACTTCGGAGATCCTTGACTGACTTATTTCTGTCACATTACATTTTCACAAAAACAAAACTTATGCAATGCTTTTTTAGTGCACTAATGACAGTTATTATCGCCTATTCGTAAGAGTGCCATAAATTAATTCATTAACACGAATACCAAGGGATTTTTTTTATTCCTTCTCGGGTTTCGTTGTCGTGTGAAGAAAACTAATTTCGAAATGATGTGTGTACGTCATTGCTATTGACATCATCGTCATCACCCGAAGAAACTACATTACAGCCGTCAGCATACATAGAATTAATCAAGCCGAAGTGATTAATGGGATACGACAGCCTGCACTCAAAATACATCAACGAATGGGCGATTGATTGCCATGTACATACGATACGACTGACGTCACAACACGAACACATTAAGATGGTTTTTGTTGGTCGGCCGATTCCGAAATGACGAAATCATTTGGGTACAAAAACAAAATCATCGTTAAACGTCGAAATAGTAGACTTTGTGTCGTGGGCCACTTTTTGTTCGTTCGTTCGTTCCTTTTGAGCGAACACTTTCACTCTTCACAATCGTCGACAACTGCAAGCAACGACACAGTGTATGAGCAGTATTTTGCTTTGTTCGTGATGTTTTGTGTGCTGAATCCGTTTTGTATTTTCATTTATTGTCATAGCCGAGGCCCATTAAGACAAGGAAAAAATGGCATACAATATAACGAATGTAGCAGATTTTCTTTATTGGTTCGATGTACTCTTATCGCGTCGACATTTGCTGAGATTGTAAACAGAACGAAGCAAAAATAAAGCAGGCATACACAGAGATGCGTTTTAAAGCTCATCACTTGTTTCAATGACAGAGTCACTCGACTTGTGTGTGATTTTTTTCTGAGGAAATTAGCTTATAAAATGCATTTGTCGCTAAATGAATGTAATTTTATTACGAGTTTTGCTCTTAATTTTCCGTGTGGACGCATACTGCTGCGAATGGCACACGGAACGAGCAGCAGCAGTAGCACCAGCAGAGATAAAAAGAGTGCAAAATCGTGTTAAAAGCACTTTTTCCCACAATGGCAAGTTGTGCAAATTTACGAGGAAAATTGTCAATTTTACGTGCTCAAAACTCGAATGACGCACTTCAACCAATTCTCATCCGCTCGTTCGTTCGGCCGCTCGGCCGACCGCACCAGATGCAACTGTGTATTTTCCAATGAGAAATAGTAAAAACGTCCCAATTATTTTATGTATTGCGTGACAAATTGGATTTGTGGCTTTGTTTTTGTTTACATTGTGCTGGGGCAGCCATAGAAAACAGCAACTGAGTTTTTCAGCTCGGACACACACACACACTCATGGGCACAACTCACTTTCTATTTCTTGAACTCTTTCTTTTTGTTCGCGCTCTCTATATTTCTTTCAATCTCAATTTTCGCGCTCTTCCCATCCTTTTCCATTCTCTGTCTTCTCCATCTTCTCTCCATCTCACTCTTTATCACCTATCGATGCCATTAGATTGAACGCAAAAACTAACTTCTTTTCGGGAGGGGGATTTTAATGAAAGAGGATTTATTTTAAGCGAAAATAAAACTTGATTTTCACGCAAAATACCGCTTAATTGCTGGCAGAGCGAGGAAAATATCGTCTTATTTCAACACCCAGTAGCGGTTGAATACAGATAGAATAGTATTCGCTGAACGTATAAATTCGAATTCGAGCAAGATTCGTATCAAAATCGTGTTGAAAAAGAAGCTGCAGTTTCTTTGTTGACGAGGATCGAAACGAGAGCCATAATTCACTCAATTGCGTTGTTTCGTATCATTTAGAGACTGGGATGATTTGTCAGCGTTGTGTGTGGCATCGAGATCGGTAATCGCATGGACCGGTCCCGTCAGTGAAAAATATCAAAAAGGTAGATCTGTAAATGGCGTCACTTACAAAAAATAACCACACAAATCATGTTTAAGCGAAATGTGTAAGCCATCTAGAGTCTGGACCAAAAGCGGATTTCATGAGAAAATTTTCCATTCGGTTTATCTCTCTCTCTCTCTCTCACTCTCTCTCTCTCTCTATTGTGATGATCCGAACACTATAATTCGCCGTTTTATTGTGTGATATTCCCTTTGTAGTTTTTCCACATTCGGCCGCCTGACTCAGTACGATAATTTGGACCATATATCTCTGTTTTGGCTAACGACTAATGCACATAATTTGCTAAATATAAATCCCGGATAGCCACGCAATGTGTTGGAAATGATTATGTGTATAAACTTTTCGCCATTATTGCATTGCCCATATAGACATGGCTATCTCGTTCACATGGAGAGCATCGCTTCAGTTGCCATCGGTCCAAATATTTTATGATTATCATCGCACCTCGTGTAATTTATAAACGCAATAACAACAAATGAACGGGCAAATAAAAGAAGCTAAACTAGCTGAGAAATCACAGAACAGCAACAGCAACAACCATAACGCCGTCTATTATCAGTCGATGGCACGGCCAAAAAAAAAACACAGTGACGAAAGTGAAACATCTCACTCACTCACTTATTACTCACATTGTTGTAAATTAGAGAGAAAAGGCGATTATTGTCATTATTATTATTATTAGCACATTGCTTCATCTTGGCACTCAGTCGCTCGCTTACTCCTTCCCTCTATCGCTTCACATCTTTCTCACTCGTTCGCTCGTACACATTTCTCACGATTTCAGTTGCATTGACGTCATTTCGAGATCACACACGGCCATTCGCTTCGACGCATAAGTAAACAAAATCGTCAAGAGTCGTGAGTTTCTGTTGAATTGTATGCCAGCCGTGAGCGGAGAAAACGAACGATTGTGCAAATGATTTGAATTAGCTGTTTGATGTAATTTGTTGTTTTTTTCTTCCTTTGCTCATTTCCCATACAAAAGGCTTAGCACGTTTATTCAGAAGTTTTACGTGGAAAATCTTTCAATCGACGTGTGCTCTTTTTGTTTTCTTTCCACGTAAATAAACGTCAGACGACAATCATTAGATGGATTCAACAGAAAAATACATATATTTTCTTTTGAATATAAAAGAAAACGAGCTGAACACACTTATCACATGTTAAATCGGTTGACAGTTATCCATGTAGCCTGAAATGGTTTTTTAAATGGCCCGATAAAAGCCAATTTTCCATTATCATTCTGTCGTTTGGATGAATACTACATCCGCCGTTTTGAGTATAAAAAAGGGTAGTTAAATGCTGTATAACAACAACAACAGCGTTTTTGGTCTTAAATAAACTGATGACGCATTGCAAACAGTGGCTTCTTCTATCACTCTTCGAACGTAAACTACAATTTCCACATACAAGACTTGACACACTCTTAACATTTTCTCTCAAATCTCTCAACAGTTTCTTTTTTTTTTGATCCAAATATTTGTTTGATGATCAAAATTGCGACATAATTATCAAAGATGAGACGGAAACCGCAAAAACCTAATGAAAATTTACGGACAACCGTTTTTTTTTCATCTCGAGGCGTTGAATATATAGAACGACATTTGGTTATGTTATTCAAAACGAGTTCAGGTTCACGTTTTATTGTTTCGAAGCAAAAAAAATAACGGTTTGATGTGCAAATATTCCAAATGCGATTTGCATGCAAATGACACTCATGAGTTCGACGATGGAGTGAAATCCGAGTCAAACTGCGACGAGAAATCTAAGTGAATTTATGCACGCACACATCCCGAAGATATTCGTAAATGGATAAACTTTACTCAATCAAAATGGGACAAATGTAAAAACGAAAACCGCTTGCAGCATCGGCCAAACAAAAATGGGCGAGATACGAAAATCCACGAATATGCTCGCTTCAAATCCTTATTTTATCACTTGAAATGACGGAAAAACCAAGTTTTCTTTCTCATTCGCTTGAAGGTGTTTGACTGTATATGTATACATTGATGCGATCCGGTCACGTTCGAATAATAACTGAAAATCACGCGCATCATAGGAAGAAAAAGCATTCTCCACCGAAAAAGAAGCGTTTCCATCGATGAAAAAAGGATTGTGTAACTGTGTGACGTCTTAGGTTTCTTTGTCTATTTTTGCTATTTGTGCTGCTTGAAGCAGATGCAGAGTGTGAGAGACGAGTTCTGAAGATGTCATCTTAATAACCTTTTCTGAAATGACATTTGAATCAAGAATTTTATGTTGACAGATGTGTCAAACGCATTGACGTCACACCAAGAATATCAATGGTTTAGAAAAAGTACCCATTTTTTTCAATGTGTTCCAGTTTTGCCTTATGCAGTTAACGACGCATCGTCGCTTTTTCTTGGAATCTAATCACATAGGCTGAATGCGAAGAAGAAATTTTAATAAGCAATTTTCAGCTTGGAAAATTGATTACATAGAATCTCGAGGGTTTACATCAGTTGCCAAGTTCAAGTCATTCAAGACATTGTTCCATGTGTTACTGCTGCTGCTGCTGTTGCTGTTCCATGCGGTTTCTATCGACCGAATCTATGACGCTGAACGACTCGTGTATTGTATGAAATAAAACAGTTTCGTGGGCGTCAGGTATATTGGGATTTATTGCCGCATGTCGCTAAAACACAACAATAAATGAAAACATTTGAAGAAATGGTATATCATACCAAATTTATTTGTTTTAATACGTGAGGCTCACGTCGTGAGCATCGAACGAAGTAGGGCAAAAATTAAGTCGCTGAAAGTGTTTAGCCATAAAAAGAAAATCCAGTTACTGTGGGTGGCACTGGTTCAATCTAGATTTTATGGTAAATAATTGCAACTCGTGCAAAATAGGATTTTCGTGGAAAAATACAAAGTCAATTGACATCATAAGCGGGAAAAAACGTCAATTCCAGCAAATTCAATGAACTGAAACGATCCTTTCGCTCAATATAATAAATTACTTCATAAACTGATGATTAAATTGATGGCATTTATGAAGTGTGTACCACAACCGCATTGCATATTGAATCTGAGCTTTGGTCAGGGTTGTTATGAATGGGCAAACACGATGGAATGCATGTTAGGAAAATGTCTCACGGTCAAAGATTGCGGTCATTCCGAATACATCATCCTTATCGTACACAGCATATACTACTCATAACTTTCACTAGCGTCTCTTGTCGAAGTAATCAAGTCAAGCGTCGTGCATGTCGAAAATAAACGATTGAACGAACGAACGCACGGAAAAGATAAACATTTAAAAAAGATTTTCTCTTTCTGTTGCTCCTTGTCCGATACGTTGCATGCGACCGTCAAACCGTATATAGAATTCTCACATTTAAATATAAAAGACATTGGAGGGGAAAAATAGCAGCGCAGCGTGTCGACAACTCGCGTGAAAATCTAAATATAACCAATATTTGCACAAGTTTACCTTAAACTTCACCCAGCTGGTCGTGCCACTACACACCTCGCGCGGTTTTCTCGCGTCTCTAAAATTACAACAACGCAAGAGAGAGAGAGAGAGAGAGAGAGAGAGAGAGAGAGAGAGAGAGAGAGAGAGAGAGAAAGAGAAAAGGAAAACATTTCGATTGTGTTGGTTTTTCAGCGGAAAAACAGATATATATTAAAATGACATTAGTCGGTTATATTTTTGTTTGATTTCCCTAAATAAAAAGGCAACAACAACAGAAATCAAATTGAGTTCCGTCTCGCAGAATTGAAAAGTTAATCCATAATCACCATTAAAACCACCGCAAAGAATTAAAAAGCTTCGGTCAAAACAAATCAAACAACACTAAAATGGTAAGAATAGAGAAGCGTGACAGAAAAAAAAACAGTCGAAATACAGATTCCGATTTTGATTCGGGCAAAAGTTTGATTGTTTGTTTGTGGCCCGTTGTCGTGTCTAGTTCGCTTTTTTTTTATTGAGATTTCATTGCTTTGTTTTCTTTTGGTACGCTTGAATTGTTCGGTTCTCGTTCTTTCCGTTTTGTCCATGCATTTCGTGTGTGGCGAATCACCGCCGCCGCTGCCGACGAGAACGACGACGACGACCACAACAACAACATCGACTGCGAATTTTCAGCATGAAATCAACAAGGAGAACGCCAAAAGAGTTTGTAGATAGCAAATCTATTTATAACATTCGAAAAAAGACGCTGTATAAAAATACACACTGGCCGTTAAGAGTGTCTCTTGAAAATTACGATCTAACGAGAGAAAGAGATAAAATAAATGCGCACGTACAAATAAAATTTTCAACAGCCGTTTTGTTGCGCAAATAGCGAAGCAACACTCAGCCATTGTGGAGCACTCCAATTCTCATCGGAATGGACTAATGAAAACAACAATCGCGACGCTTTTTTCAAGTATGATTCTTTCTCCCTCTTACTCACTCATTCGCTCATTCGCTCACTCTCTCGCTCCAATCCTATTACTCATCTTACCTCCCTCTGACTCGTTCTATCTATATCTCCCTTGTGTGTGCACTTTTTCCACCCGCCACCGATGATGATTTTGTCGGTGACGAACCTAAAATTGTGTTGTTTCCCATTTATTCTCTTCAAAATTTTACTTGTTTGCGCCACTTGAGCGAAAATCTGAAAAATAGACAGAATGTGAACAGTGTGCCGTTATCATGACCTTGTACGATATAGTATAAGTAATAATTTCTGTGTCGCATCGTTCATTGTGTGTTGTTTTTTTCCTCTCCCATTCGGATAATTCGTCGCATGGTTGAGCAGAGAAAAAAGTTCGATGTGTAAAAAAAACGGTTCAACTGAAAGTCTAGCAAACGAAATGCAGACAATGTCGAGGGAAACTGAGCAACAACGACAACGAAGGTGAAGTGAATGGGAAAGAGAGTGTGAAGAATGGGAACGAATGACTTATCTTGGGTATCGAGCGGCTCGATGACAGAATAGCCCACTTTATGCGGAAGCCATGTGACTGGAGCACATCGAATGAAAAATACTCCCACGTAAAAAGTGAGCAGCAGCTATGAATAGAGGAGAAATATGAAATAAAATATCATTAAAATTGTTCAACAGTGAATGCACCGCCAATATTACTTTGATAATAATAGCACGATAGTATGGCATTCATTCGGCTCTATCGGCTGGGGTATGTGATACAATAACAATCGGCGGGAAAAAAGCAACGAGTATCTCAATTTACCTTACATAAACAAAAAAACGGTCGACCAAAACAAAGTGCGAGGGACCAAAGCGCTCAGTCGTACCCATTGCAATGAATACGAAGTGAAAAGAAAGATCGATAATTTATATCTAAAAATAGGCCAAAATGTTCTCAATTTAGTTTATAATGCGAATCTATAAATAGGGAATGAGAGAGAAATAAAAGAAAATCAGCACTCTATGAATTGATTTGTACGACAGGCAACAATTAAAAAGCCTTTGATCAAACACACAAAAATCGGTACCGTGTCATGTGCACTGGCTCACTGTGTTTGCAACTCGATGCGTGCGACAGCTCCAAATTTTCATTGGTTTGAACAAAGCGTTCGCTTTTCGTAAACAGAGAGAAAGGCGCACCGTGCGTCTGTTTGCCGATCCGCAAAAAGCATTCGGGTGTCGCGCGCACAAACAAACAATATACATTTTTTTTTGTTCGAATTGGAGCCTATTTTTATAACATTTCATCAATGAATAATTTACATGTTGAGCGTTTTATTGTTTTCTTTGGCCAAAAATATCGACGCTGCAATCCTTTGAGTGTCAGTTTTTCATTCTCACAGTCTTGAGCGAGACCGATGACCGAAATATTGGACTAACTTCGAGAATAACACTGATTCATTGCAACTATTTTTTTCAATGTCGGTGGTGTTTATCGAGTAGAATAAACAACAAATCCCAAATGATTTTTCTTCTTCATATCATATAATATGATTTGTTGACTACGTCAAATTTCAACGCCGAAAAATTTGTTATTTAGATGAAAATCCATTTAACATTTCTCATTTTCCGCCAACATTTCTCATCTTTTGTCATCATCAAATTGCAAAACTTTTGAATGTCAGGCGATTTAGAAAGAAAAAAAAACAAGCCATTGCTAACAAAGCATGTCTCGAGTTGCGGCGAGACACCAGCCGCTAGCCAGTCGTTGTTCCGTTTGATTTATTCCCATATGTCATGATACAATTTCCATTTTGAATTGTAAATGAAAACCTTTCTGCGTCGATTCAATTGGAAAAACAACGAAATGCCTTTTTGCATAGAATGGCCAATATCCATCAAATGGCTTCCAATCAATTGCAATTTGCAATGATTCGAAAACACGCATGATTGATTTTACAATTGTCAAAGGAAACCAAGCAACCAAATTGACCGGTTGATATCAATCGGCTGGTGGGTTTATGGGACATGGAAGAATGGCATGTCAAACAATGTGAAATGAGTTCGAAACAAACACAGTGAGGTGCAGAGGGAAAATGGCAAATCAAAAATGAGCAAAAAAGAGAGAAGAAAAAAGAAAAAAGAAGGAAAAAACAAGATACATTAAAAAATAGAAGAAAAAAGGTCAAACAATGTGAACAAAAGAAAAAAACGCACTCATATTATATGCCCACAGCAAAAGCAAATGCAAATAAAAAAAAAGTAAATAAATGGTTGCTGTTGCTTGAAAATTTTATTGTAAATTGAACTGAATGATTTGCGGCTGAAGCGCAACAGCATTTACTTGATAAATTTCCATATCGACAGTCCAAAAATATGAGAGAATCATCCGAGAACCGTGATCGACCGTAATAAATAATTCAGACAATCGGCTCAAAAGCTTCGTCCAAAGATACATTGGCAAATCTATGGTCTTCAGTTAGAAAGGAAGATGTCTCGTGTCATTTTCCGTTCCACACGTTATTTATTTATATCCTTTTATTTATCCGACATGCGGCAACATTCATGT
The DNA here is from genome assembly GCF_009176505.1 of Sitodiplosis mosellana. NCBI lineage: Eukaryota > Metazoa > Arthropoda > Insecta > Diptera > Cecidomyiidae > Sitodiplosis > Sitodiplosis mosellana. The sequence goes on from NW_022595245.1 coordinate 114,010, forward strand.
TGTGTGTAGAAAGTACAAGTGCCTTAAACCGTGGTAATTAAAATAAAGTGAAGGCATGTATAATTCAAGCGAACAAGCGTGTAAGCGAGAGATAGGACGAAATCGGCAGACTTATAAAATTGTCATTTGCTAAACGGAGCCAATGGAAATTTTCCCCCATAAACCGGCCAAGAATATGTATGTATTCGGTTCATGCTGTGGATCGATGTTTAAGATGCTTTCACTCTCTCAATTGAATGAAATTGGCTAAAAATAGCGAACTTTTTGCAAGTGTCAATATCTTCTCAATGAAAACAAATGGCATTATTAATTAAACCATGCGGTGGTTTTCCATTCCCGTCTCGCACTCATTCGAGTCAATATCTCTAATCGAAAATAATTGTGTGGCTTGGCTAAGCTCGTGTACGCGCGGTCGTTGTGCATTATTCGGTACGTATTTATTGGCAAACACGCGTTGCACAAATTGAGTCATCCCGCTAAGATTGTTGTTATCGGTTTTCAGTTCAGTCGCTGTGGGTGTTGAATGAATTCAATGCGTTCATTGTTTTTTTTTTCTGCATGTGTACACACGAGCGAGGGAGCGAGAAGTTTGGCACGTCGACCGATTTGTATTCGCCCAAATCTATTTATCGCATCATCGGGTCGATGTGATACAATTCAGTGCTTGGTTTCATTGTTGGTCGCTTGGAGTTAAAAAGCTCAAATACTCGAACCAAGCGAGCGAGCAAGTACACGTTAAATTAAAACGAGCAAACGTGAGCACGAGCGTGTGCGCGAAACGCATTCAAAACAATTGGCAACCGGAAAAGAAACTGTAGAGAGAAAAACTAACAATGCACAATGCGAGAGCTTGATTGAACGCATTTCGATGTAAGGAAAAAAAGGGATCAAATCATTGTATTGTTTAAATTTAGAATGCGAATGACGTCAATGCTTTGAAGTGTTTATCATCAGCATCAATTCTGATTAACTGGCGAGAAAATAAAAGAAACAAATCGAGAGAAACATACAGACGATTGCCAATTGTGATTTGACTTCCATAAAATCGGTGAATTATGCGTTGATGTTTTGCTGCACAGCACTGTTGGCGCGTATAAATAAATCAATGCATAATATGGTTGAATCAGAATATAACTTATTCTTAGAAATAGCTGCGATATTTTTGGCTTGAACAATTCTATTCCTTTCTCGTTGGCAAACAAACGATGAACACTCTCGATTTCAATAAAATGCACATAAATTCGAGCACTTAAAGTCACATTTTTATGCATCGATTGTATATTGCGGCAACATTATTGCCAATCATAAATTCATTCCGCCCAGAGGCAATCGAAGAGACTGCTGTAGCTGTTGCTAAAAGACTTCTCTAGTGTCAAACGACTTGTTCGTTCTTCTTTTTTTTCGATAGTTTTCTAGTACACTTGCTCATTTCGCCAAATGACAAATAAAAATCAAAACCAATAAAACTTGTCTCCTGTACGTTAGGCCATTGCGATGGACAGCAGCATCAATAACACGCTTTGAACATTTCGCTTTCATTTTCAACGACAAACACGATGAAGAAGAAATATTTTATATTATGAGTGGCATATTACGAATATACGCCACTTGAATGCTTTTTTTTAACTTCAATTGCACTCTTGATTCTTGCCGGCGGCTTGATTCACTTTTTTTTCTTCTGCTGCCTCTCTTGCCGTTGAATTTTACGCCGATATTTATATCTGAATCGGATTTTTTGCTTCACTCGACTACCTATTTTTTTGTTGTTGTTATGCACTTTAAACCGGCACACTGCTGACGTAAATGCTCTTTTATGCCGCCGCCGCTGTTGTCTTCCCTTCTGCAACTCCTGCTGTTGCCGTCTTTTTTTCTCTGCACTTGCCGCAAAATTGAAACGAAACGAAATGAAAAGTGTCTATTTAAAATTGTGGATGAAATGCTATAGCCAAATCGTATACACACACCGAGAATGAACCATTGAAATGAGAATGAGACTCTCTCTCGCTCATTTCAGCAAAACATATCACAAGCAACTGTTGCATCTGTTGTGCAAGCAGCACGAAAAAAATTATTAAGTAAAGCACAGTACGGCGATTAAAAAGCAATTCTTCTTTTTTTTCGTTCTGTTCTTGTAATCATCTCTCTACCCGAAATCACTTCCTCATCGCAAATTATCTGAAAAACAGCGTTTTGTGCGCATTCAACACTTCATCACGTCGTCGAAACAAAAAAAGAGTGTGATTGTGTTTTTGTCGAGATAAAATCGCGCTAGAGTGCAATTTCGCTGTGAAAGTGTGAAAACAATTGAACATGTTTGAGCCATTAAGTCAGCAAATTGGTGAGCAGCCATTGCTACAAGCGGATTATCTGTTCGAGAGTTTCGGTAATTTGGAGAAAAACTGTTTTATTTTACAAGGAAAAAATGTATGTGCTCGATTTTTTCCCTCGAGTTATCCCATACTGTTTTCCTTCATTTTGCGAGCATTCGAATAAATTTTTAAAGTTGTAAACCATTCTTTAAATTTAAACTACCTCAAAATATCGAGAGAAAACATTCGGAGCACGTGTCGTTCAGCTTCGAGAATGAATTTCAATATACAGTTTTATTGATTTCGCTATAAATTTTTTTTTGTTCCTCCCTGATGTAAGTTTTCTTTTCGATTCCCGATAAACGTGCAAATTGACGTGCATTCGTTCAAAAAGTACAGTGACGCACGCGGAGCGTGGCAAATGTACACGGGCCCGAGCTAAATGTGAATTAAGCCTGTTGAGAAAGCAAAAAACGCTTTTTTTCGCCTTCTGTCCGATAGCGAAGTTTCGAAATTCAAGCAAAAAATAAAGTCACCACGTACGGCCCACGCCAAGGAGTCAATCAAAATCAGCGAACGAGAGCGCGATTGAAGTTTGAATTTCCATCGCATCGCATCGACACCGCAATTCGATGAAAAGAAGCTTTGCGAATATAAATATTTACTCTTGATTGTCTATGCGAATTGAAAAGGCAAAGCTGCGATTTTGATTCTTTTTTTTCTCTATATTCCTCGAGCAATATCAAAGCCAATGGACAACACCCATGAGTTTATGTTTTTCTTTTTCTGCTCTCTCTCTCTCTCTCATTTTCGAATCCTTAATCTTTTATAGAATTTAAATTCAAAAAATTGTGTTTGTATTTATGTTAATCGGATTTTGTTTGCATTTCGGTTTTTCTTTTCTATTTTTGGGTTTAAAATCAACACCAGAAAGTAAACGTCAATTCAGAAATATGAAGCTCTCGGAAAGTAAATCGGATACACCAAATCTCACCGTTCATCGAAACAGTGTGAAACCGGGCGCAAATGAAGGCAGCGTTCTGCATCGCATACCCGATTTGGATTTGCCAATCATGGAAATTGAAAGTGAATATAATGTGGAGCGTATGATAGCCGAAGGTTGTTTTGCACGCATTTTATTGGTCAATCATCGGCCGACCAATACACAGGTCGTGCTAAAAGCCGTTCACGTCGAACTCACCTCACTTAAGGAATTCATCAAGGAATATCATTACAGCTATCAATTGAGCCATCATCCAAATATCTTAAGCGCCTATCAGGTGGCATTTCAAGCGAGCGATTATTATGTGTTTGCACAAGAATTTTCACCATATGGTGAGTGTAGTTGATTCATTGCCATTGCCATTTGCCAAAAAAATAAAATACGTTCATTTCAAAAGCGTATAACGAAAATAGCGAATGAAATAGAAGAAACCGAAGTAATAATGCATTTCCCTTTCTCTCCCTCTTTGTGTATTTAGGCGATTTGGCCAGTAATTTAGGACCAGGCGGGTTGAACGAATCAGCGGTCAAAATCATTGCCACGCAACTGAGCTCGGCGCTCGGTTTTATGCATTCGAAAAATTTGGTGCATCGCGACTTGAAATTAGAAAACGTTTTAGTTTTCACACTTGATTTTTCACGCATCAAACTATGCGATTTTGGTGCAACCACAAGATCCGGCATTTTGGTCACACGCATCAAACACACATGGTAAGCAATCGAAATTTCGAGTTACTTTTATGCGTGGCATTTATCGACTTTCGTTTGAAATTGAACCAAATGAGCACTGGTTATGATTACGGAAATTCACAAATCGAATTTTAAAAAAAAGAGTTATTGCCATTTGTCGATTCAATCCTATTTTATTAATTAATTCAATGTTTACCTGCTTCTAAATTTTGGATTCCTTGCCATTTTTTTTCTTACAGGAAAAATTTCCTGCCACCCGAAGTGGTGGAAGCGGTAAAAAATGAGAAATTCATCTGCCGCACATCGTACGATTCATGGCAATTTGGCATTTTGATCTATTCATTGTTAACAGGCAATCCACCGTGGCGAAAAGCCGATTGGGTGAATGACACACAGTATGCCGCATTTAAAAAGTACCAAGAGCGAAAGACTACGAAAATACCCGATAATTTTAAGAAATTTTCACCGCGTTTATTGCGCGCATTCCGTCGCATCTTCGAGCACGATCCCGATGGTCGGGCGAAAGTGACCGAGGTCATGAAATACATCAAAGACAAATGGGTGGATTCGAAATTGGCCAGCTCCAAGTCGACCGGCAACATTTTGGGCCAACAAGCGACCGACCAAGATTCAATTGTTGCATACAATAAGTATCAATACCAACGGGAGAATCGTCAATCGCTTGACGAAAGCAAAATAAGACTAAGACGATTGATGTCGACCTATGGACTAGAAACACCAGTCGATCAAACGGCGGCCAAGAAACGTGTCTGGGAATGGGTTCTATCGTGCGAAGAAGGATACGGTGATGGACCCGAAAATATGTAAACATTTCATTTTGACAAAAAAAAAGAAGAAGCCGTTCTTACGATTGAACAAAAACCGTTTCATCCACTCTACAACCAAATACATTTAGCTCAACCATTTGAAAAACCACCACCGTTCGATTTGGAAGCATCGAAGCGCGAGCGAAAATCTATAAGAGAGTTAAACGACAACGAATAATTTGTGCACAGTATTTAATATTGTGTACTTTATATGTGCTTCTAGTTCAAGTGAAAGAGGAAGAGAGAGAGAGAGAGAGAGAGAAAAGAGCGAACAAAGCAATAAATCTATTGAAAAAGAGTCTACCAAAGTTTATACATTTCTTTGATACATGAGTATGGCTTCACGATTATAGCCAAAGAGAAAAGATACAGTGAGCGGAAAAGAGATATCACTTAGAAACAGAATACAAAAAAATGCTATGAAATCGCGGAAAGCTTCATCTTTTCCACCCATTAAAATGGAATGAAACAATCAAAAGCGAGAAACACGCGTGAATATGACCAAAAAAAAAAAAAATGAAAATGAGATAACTGTTACCAAATTAGCAACATTTTGCCATATTTTTGTACTTTTAATACTGACCTAATGGATGGCTGCTCCTCTCATAAACCTGTCAAATATAACGTCATCAACCACCGATTTGCTTAATGAGCTTAAAGTAAATGTTGAACATTTCTTCCAACCAAACCAGATGAGATGAGAGGAATATGGAAAATTCATTCTATTTCTGACCATAAATTCTGTTTATTCATTCAACTGTATGCATTTAACCAAAGAAGAAAAAATGATTTGTGCCAAGTCAATGCTTTTGAACATCAAAAGAAACATTACCGTACAATTATTACATATTTGGCACACAAACAACTAGAAGCTAGAACACCCTTTAGGATACCAAAAACGTTTTGAAGAGAAAAAAAAATCAATTTACATTTCATAAGGAAAATATCTGAGATAAATGGTCCAAAACACTGCAACTCTGTAGTTTTACCCAACAAAACAAGATACATACAACAACAAAGAGAAGAGGATTCATGTGTTTCACAAACACATTGAATAGCATACTAATTATTATATCATGTAATGGATATTTATGGAATATCATGTTCAATAAACCCAAAAATACGCATATCCTTTATTATATTTAGATGAAGTTGATTTGGTTCAAACAATTGAGATGACTGCTTGTGTACTAAACCAGTCAGGCGCAAAAATGCTATTCGTGAGATGGAAAGGAGAGTATCTGGATGTTATTCTATTGATTCCGCCGACCACAATATTGCAAATGGCATTGGCCGCTCATCTACAATCTCCGATTCGTTTGTTTCTTAAGTCTATTTCACGCCAAGAGCCAGCGTCACAAATTGTGACTCACACGATCCTGCTCTCTTTTCGATCTCATTGATAGACAATAATACTGGAAAAGAAGAACAAGAAAACCACACATAAAAACAATTCAAGATTGAGATTTAATCTTAAGAAGAGGAGTTGAAACCAAAAAATACAATGAACGATTTTTTAATTATTTTATAGATTTATTTTGTGATTATAAATGTAAATAGAGACAAATATAAGAACGAGAAAACATACACACACACACACCAGTCAGCCCAAAAGGAGATGAGCGCTCGCGTGCATATTTATTGTTGAATTTCGGTTTTTTTTTTTCATTTAATGTATTAAGTGTTTTGCCTGAATTTGCCTATTCAACGCGGTGTGCGGTTTGACTTTTTAAATTTATTATTTTTTTTGTAACTTTTTTTCGTAATTTTTTCATGACGAAATGAAAAAGGGGAAAAACAAATGGAATTATCTAATGTGTCACTTATAATATTATATATTATATGCTAGCAAATAAACAACATCCAATTACCAACTCATTTAACACGTATGCTAAGAGACCATATAATCTCAATGCATGTGGGAAAATTATATGTGTATAAAATCAATATTTTTTGAATAAATAAAATTTAGAAGAAAAAGAAAATAAATCAATAACATTTTATGTGTATTCTTTTACATTTTGTTTTGAAAGTTTATTTTAGGCCTGAAATCGGTTTTATTTTCCGGTTTATTTGGACTTTTCCCTTTGATTAATGTCAGGTTAGTAAAGATAATGATTGGTTGACGAATAATAAGTCTTTCCTTTCTTTCTTTCAAAAAAACTTTCTTTTAATTCAAGCACCTTAAGTAGTGTCCAATTATTCTCACTTTGAAAATTTCTTAGCAAAAATCGTTAACTTTGTTGCTTAGCCGGTTTAAATTTCTGTGCTTGACTTGGTTAAAACTTGGACTGAATTCAATACGATCGACATTGTCTGTGGGCTATTAAAAGTTCTAAGTACGTGTTCATTGCGAACAGAACACCAAATCCGCTTATTCGAAAATAATCATAACAATCAAAGCGCAGCATAACAATCAAAGTCACGTGCGATGAAAATGTATCATCACTTTTCTGTAAACCGTGAAGTGTTGTTGCTGTTTTTGTTGTTTTTGCTGGGCTTAATTGTTGCTTGGAAATTTTCCTGATACACGATAAATCGTTTTCAGACATTTTCAAAGGCGCAACGTTATTTTATCACACTACTTCATCAAAAGTATTGTTATTGCGACGATACAAAATTGAGAGTGTCATTAAAATCAAATGCCAAGTGTTTCATTTAACACGTATTTGAAATTGTTTGCGCCTATTCATGACGACGACAAACTGAATTTGTTGGACACGCTTTGATGCATTCGAAGAATCTAGCACATTGTAAACATTGTTTGCTGATTCATAAAATAAACAAAAACACTTCTAGGTAAGTTTTCACCGAATTTTCTCGATTTTTTTAGACACGTTCGAAAAACAAAATTACGGAAAGTTAATTCTCTGAGTTCGTATGAGTCACAGACACACACACACATATATATATATATATATATAATATATCGACGCTCGTGTACATGGTGCACACAGGAAAGTCACATTCAAAATTGCAGGCGTAAACATCGTGCAATGAGATGGGTAGGGCGGGCAAAAGCACAAATCTCGCTTGAACTTTGTGTATGATTGATATTTTAATTCGTGTTCACTTATTCCTCGGAATGAGAATATTGATGCTCAGTCGTCGGAATGTGTCGTAATTATCGCGTAACCAATTGATTATAAAATTATTGCCGATTAAATCGACTGTGTTTATTTTGGGTAGGACGTTTTTTATGTCGTTTGCGTCGTTGAAATGTGTAAATTTATTGTTGTAGAGATATAATCGTTGCAGTTCCGGAAACATGATTAAATGATTGAATATGTTCGCATTTGACAGATTATTATTCCCAAGGTTTAAACTTTCTGCCGATGAGCTGGTGGTGATATTTTCTTTGGTCGGCAATTCGTCGGGGAATTGAAAACCCGTGCTATTCAGCGATAAACTGGAAAGTGAAATCATTTTTGCAAATTTCACCAAATCAATATCCGCAATGGGATTGTTCTCCAAATTTAGCGAGTAAATTTTGTGGCAATTGATGAATGCATCGCCAATGTGAGTCAAGTGATTGTTACTGAATTCGGTTACTTCCAAATTTGGTGTATTATTGAATAAATCAGCGGGTAACGTACGAAGGTGATTGTTACCGAAGAAAACTTCCGTCAATTTGGGGATTCCGTTCAATGCTTGCGGCTCAATTGTATCCAGTTTATTCGAATACAAATGCAAATATTCAAGGCCTTCTAGACCCGAAAAGGTTTGCGTTTTCAAAACTTTGAGGCGGTTACCATTTAGCTTGAGGGTTCGCAGATTTGGTAAACCATTGAATGATTCATCATCTATGCTCGAAATTTCATTGCCTGACAAATCCAGTGTCTGCAGTTTTTCCGCATTTTTAAACAATGATTTGGTCAATTTCATGATTTTGTTCAGCTTCAAATGCAGATCTTTTAAATTAATCGCCTTTTCGAATGTGTTGGGTGCGAGAGTTCGAATATTTGCCGAGTTCAATGTAACGGCTTCTAGCTGAGGAAATGTGTCGAAAATTGTTGTTGGAAAGTTTTTCAGATTTGAAACGGGAGCTATTTCGAAACGCGTCACCATGTGCGAATGATCCATTGGGGCGATGTTCAACTCTTCATTTGCTGGCAAGTCAATAGCCGCTCCGATGAAACAATACGACGGAAATGTTTGGTCACATTTTACATCGAAAGCAGCGGCTCGGTGGAAAATAACCACAATTACAAGCAACCTGGCACTGGAATATAGGAAAAGAAATGGTTGAAATTGCGTTATATGGTAACATTTCATCCTAAATTAGAATTCATTATTGAGGTTCACATCGAATTTCAACCAAGCAAAGGACAGATTTGATTTTTTGAAAGAAATTTCAACAAAATCAATGATGTTTTTAGTTTGAAACAGTGAAAGTTTGTTAGCCTTTCTAATTAAATCTCATAAAGTACCAAAATGTCAAGAACGCTTTGTTATTAATGAATTGAAGAGAAAAAAATCCATTTTCAATTATAATATTCACAATACTCACATTTTGTTTATACCGAAATCAGCCATTTTCCACACACAGCACACACGATACACATGAAACACTCTCAATCGATGCTCACAAACTGAATGCTTCGATCGGTTTGTGGTTTGTAGCATTCGCACCAAAATCTGGTTAATCAATGTGGCGTCAAAGACAAGGCTAGCCAATGTGTGCATTGAGTCGATTGAATGACAGCCATTCTGGGGGTCAAGCTGATTAGATAAATGAAAGTAGCGCTGAATTTTTTTGCGTCTTCCATTATTTTCGCTTTATTTTATTAAAAATAGAATGGGAATTTCAATCGCCGTCACGTCGCGCATATTTACTGTCGATGAATCTTGTTTTTGTCCATGCAAATTAAAATACTTCGAACTGCTTGTGATAATCACAGTTGTAGCCGAAGCAACAGCAACAACAACAAGGAAAGAAATCTATGTTAATATCGTCATTTCGTTGTGTGTCGTTGTCGTGACCCGATTTATTGCAACTAATTGTGTTTGATTCAATGAGACATAACAATACCGGAATTTCGTATTTTTCTTAGAATTTACATTCGCACAGTGGTTTCAAATGCACAGATTAGATTAATGCAAGCTGCTAACGCGTTTCGATTGTGCATCGTACTGAATGGGAAAGAGCATCGGCGGATTGAGGTTTGAATCGAAAGCGAATCCAGTTTGACTTGTTGCTCTCTCATCATGTGCTTCAAAGTCGATTTCTATATCTTTTCATCACTCCGTTCAATCGACATTTTATACGGTACATGGCCACTCAACGATAAAAATGTATTCAATCGAATGCTACTTTTTTTTGCTTTTCACTTTCATCGCACTGCTTAGTAGTTGCAATTATCGAACAGACAAAAAGAACGGGGCGTCTCCATTTGTGTACGCTTCGAACGACGAAGAACATAAATTACCGAGTTTACAATTCCTGTTTAATCCGAGCCGTATTTTATTGATCCTTAACGTCGTTGCTCTTAGACCGCGCTTAATTTTAATGAAGCCATCGACTTTTGCATCCAAAAATTCAAGTTCAAAGTTTCTTCTGTTCGAGGTGACATCGAATTCGGCCATATTTTAGACTTGTTTTAGTTAGAAACAGTGGATCGTCGCATAGTTATTGGTCATTTGGTTTGGTTAGAATTTGAAGAAAAAAAAGTGTGTATCGAAGCATGAAGTAATAAAATGTTCGCCTTGTCGAGCTACTTCAATATCTATAAAGAAATAGAGTTTAAGCTCGATTCGGCGATGAAATTGACTAATAAAATGAGTAATTTTGAGTAAAATGAATGGAAAAGTGTCACCTCCGAAACAACGAAATTGCGTACATTCAATATATATCGCTTTTGACACATTGCCAACGAAATGGAAAAAAAAGTTTTAATATTTTTTTGCTGTATCGCGTACGCTCGTCATCGTAGGCCAATCGGCATAAAAATAAAAAATGACGTATTTTGTACCAAAATGAATCAGACACAATAAAACGCAAAATGCGCGTATTCAGTAGCGTATCTCTGCTCTATACGCTATTTTTCACACGTTCTTATCGCGGCCGAATGACATATCAAACTGAAGTAAAACGATGAGATACGATGTTCCTGCACTGATTGCCTGTAAAAAACAAAGCCAAAATAAAATCGCGCATAAAAACGTAATCGCAGTTAGACAAACAGATCAAATTTAACTTACCGAAAATATGAATGTATAATCAAAGACAAACAATCCTTGGCCACTAAAATTGAATGTCTTCTTGCGATGCAGCACATGAAGCGAAAACGATTTCATTTTGTTGTAATAAATATCGGAATGTAGGAGAAATGATGGTTTTTTCTGTAGAATTTTGTGCACAATCATCGATGTGTCGTAGGCGGCATCTCGGGTTAGTTCGCATACGTATAGCAACACAAAAATAATTGCATTGTATTGGGTCGCCCACAGAATATATGATGCCGCCATCATCCACAGATTGTCTGCATCCTTAAAGTTATAAAAGAGTTCTTTTGTTTCAAAAAATATGCCGAACATTGCATAAATGAATGAAACGGTCACGAAAACAATGCCATTTGTTGAGTAACATTGATTGGTCGCTTCGGATGCATCCATCAAACGATCATGTAACTCAAACAGAATGCGAAGACTTTTCTCGGTCAAATTTTCAACTGATAAACTTTTTCTCGTGTTTTTCTACAGCGGAAAGGATTTCGGAAATAACCAGATTAGAAATAAGATTGATGGGGCCCATGAGATGGGCACTGTATTGTCACGTTTTCTATACCGTGTTTCCATCCTGATTCATTATAAAGGCTATTCGACGGTTTCGCAAATTTAACGCCGATCCGTGGGCGATAGACTCTTCAGGATATGGCATTGCTTCATTTGACACCTCACAACTATCCAATATATGCGACAGACATCTAAATTATAATGAAACCTTAGACATATTGATTGATTGCGGATTGATAAAATGCAAGGCATTGCTCAACTCATTTATTATACGGATGCGTAGATGGACCATTTTTACTAAGCTTACGAATTGCAATACGATGAGCGATGCCACCACATAGGGATATGACACTGGGAAATAGTCGACGAAGATGATGTACAGTCCACAGCTGGAAAAAATCATTTTGGTATTTATAAAAGCCGTGATAATTTGCATTGGATAGCAAAATAGATTTCTTTTTTTTTTTAAATCAAAATCGACTTAAACGAATCTCAGTGCAAAAAGTGGGTACTCAAAAGAAATCGATTTGCTATCATTTTGTCATCGGATTCTCCTAGTTGATTACATTTATTCGAATAAACGAAAATCAACATAGTCTAACCAATATAAAAACCTATGCATACTTAATCAATTTATGTATGAATACAATCAAACTGAAGAGACAATCCAAATAAAAACTGAAACCAGAATAACAATGACAAAATAAGAAGAAACTCACGGTGGATACATCCAAATGTCATAAACACCAATTACAACATACGCAACGGTGGCGGAAGCTACACAAGTAAATTCGAATTGAAATAGAATACGTTCTGACTTCCTAATTTTCTCATTGTTTCCAAATAATTGAACAATTTCCCTATCGATTGCCGACATCTGATTGAAAATATCGTCCAATTTGGGGAACTTGAGTGTCATCAGCCAACTGCAAATCATTATCATTGCTCCACAGTACATATTCAAGTTGTTACCTGAAAAATTGAAGTCTTACTTGAACATAATTTGTGTTTATTTCAGATGCACGCTTCATAATTTTTTCAGTTCGAGAAGCAAAAAGCTTTCCTCGAAAGGTACTAATATTATTTTCAGTAGTTGAAACTTTTGTTTGCTTATAAACAAGTTGAATAAAATATATATTTTCGTAGCATTGTGCTGTTAAAATTAAAAAGTTGCTCGGAATAAACTCTTGGAAAAGTTTATTTTCATAAATACTTTGAATTTCTTCTGAAACCGATACTTTGCTGAGCGCTGCTTACCAATTTTCAATACGATCGATTTATTTTTGGATAAAATGGTTGAGTCGTAGTGAAGCGAGGCAACGAATGTAAAAACGTACATGGCAATAATGGTGAAGCGGACAACCAAATTATACCAGTATGCTTCGCTGGTAATAAATGCATTCCGATGTGGGATGACAATAAACTACGTTTCAAAAGAACAAAAAAAAACTTAATCGCGTCATTGGATAATTTTCCGGTGAGTTATGAACCAACCTGAGCCAATGTCCAAACCGGTTGCACGCCAAACGTTTTATCAACGTAAGAGTTGATTTTTTTCTGCTTCAAAGCCATTTCGCTTGGCACGTCTAAGTCGCGTAAATCAAGTGAACGAACTGACGATAGACATTTTTATTTTATTATGGCTGGCACTCGTCCTAACTCTTCAGCAGCGAGTGCTTATGATTTGATATAGAGATAGCTGTAATAAAAAATGACTTCAATTGTGGTGAATCTCGATTACACGGCCAATTTACCGACGAAATCATCAGCAAGAATGCTATTCGATTAAATGAGGACTTTATCTAGCATTAGGATCAGTTGCGTGATAATAAATCCCAATGACTTAATTCCATAAATTGAAGTATTACGCTGTCTGCTTATGCGTGAGCTGATTAGCTTTTCCATGTCATTTGCGTTGTATATTAAAAGTACGTACTGTTTTGACGATAGAAATCATGTCCCTCAAATCAACTGAAACCCGATGATTTTTGGAATTCCTTTATCCGTTTATTTTCCAACCGGGTAGAGTGTGACGAATAGTTTTTACTGTTGTTTTATTTTTGAATTTGAATAAAGGCTGCTCTAATGTTTGTCGTAATTTTATCTGGAATCGAAAAAGACAAGGAAACCGACATTGGAATTTCCAAGTGTAAATCCATATTTTCTCAACGGCATTCACATTGTGTTCATTTACCAATGTCATTGACCATTGTGTACGTACGCAATAGTAATTGGAGTACTCTAATTATATCAAATGCAAGCGTTCGTATATTTCTCGGGAATTAAGTATCTTCGGATGCAAGGGCTTTAAATAGACGTGGTTCGAGGTTGAATGTGATAAAAATGGGCGAGAATTGGTCGTTGATCATTGAAAATAAAAGTAGAACTGACCTAAGAGAGAGAGAAAAACAGTCTCCGTCTCATCAAAATACTTATGCCTTCACCGAGTCTCAGAGAATTACATAGAGTGAGTATGTGAAAAATACCCACGTTTTTTGAGTTTGATAAGAGCATCGCACGAATAATATAACACGTTTAATTGCGAAAAAATGGGCGAAAATAAAAATTACGATGCTGGTTTATCCAGCAAATGTATAGCGTAGTATGGCTCACTTCCGTTTTTTTTGCGTTGGGCATTCCATGAATTCTCTTCAAGATAAAAACTGTCACACGCTTCAGCTTATCATCTTTTGCTAATTCACAATAAGCAAAAACTTCATCTCAACATATTTTTTTCTTTTCTGTTCAATCCTGTGATAAAAGTTAAATGGCATCGAGTTTTCGGGTACTATAAAAGCGACTGAATCACTATGGAGAGCATCAGTTTTAATTATAATTTCAAGTGAGTTCAGTCCGCAAAAGTGACGGGAAAAAAAGTGGATGAAAGAAGTTGTGTGTTTTTTTCCTCAGTGTGTTATTCAATTTCAAGACTTGTGCAAATGATGAGAAAAATGTGTGCTGACAACTGTTGTTAAAGTCATTGCAACAGAAAAGCTCATACTTGTGTGAAAGTGCCAATTTGATTTCAGCAAGACTCTTAGCAATTATACGAAAATAAATGTGGAAAAAGATGTTTTCCAAGTTTGTTGTGATTTTGTTTTGTGTACGCATCATTTGGTGTGATACGTCTCAAGTAGACGATACCGAAGGATAGTAAGTAATTTTATTGGATTTTCCCAAAAGTCGGATTCAATTCGTGCGTAGAATTGTTCCGCAAATAATTAGTGAATAGGAGAAAATCCAGAACCAGTTCAGAAAAGTAACTGAGAAGAAGCAAAAGTAGCGTAACGAATTTTTGTCTCAAACCGAAGTGATACAATGTGGTGCTTCTTTTTGGCTCATCTCTCAAACTTTTCATCGTCGATAATTCGATTTGAACGCAAAGTTTAGACACGAACATTTATTACGATGTAGTCTATTCGTTATTTTGTCTACCAACGGAAACGTGCAGAAATAGAAATAAATCTTGAAATCCATTTTATTCGATTTAATTGCCTTAAGATCGAATGTAAATGCCATTTGAAAGAGGATAACAAAAAAAGGGTAAAAGTAGATATCTCAATGAATGAAATCGATGGAACTTTTTGAATATACCGTAACTTTTCTCGCTACGAACGACTTCGTTTCTTCAAAACCAGCTGTAATTCGATTTCTGCGCTGATTAATAAACAGTCTCTCAATAAAATACACCCGCTCAATCGACGAGTAGCTACTTACAGCTATGTAAATCCGATTGAATTTAGCTTCGATTGCTTTGATATTTTCCATTTTCGATGTTAATGCGCAGTTTGTGGGAAGACTCGGTGGAAAAAAGAGTGCGGATTTACTCCATAGCACCATGGAGAAATAAATTGGACAATTTGTAATCGGACGGAAAAAAATTAATTCCTTTTTTATAAAATCCGGTTCTCTGCTTCTATCTACGATCACAAAAAGAGGATAAAAAAAATTCGCAACACGCGTTGCATTGCGATAGGCAACTCTGGAATTGGCGTTTTTTTTCGTTCGTGGGATAGAGTAAAAGTAAAAATAACTCACCAGTAACCCAGTTACCAAGGCCTTGGGCCAATTCGTTTGATATCCATTCGAGCACTGGAAATGATTTATCAAAGTTTATGTACAGACGCAACGACTGCCGCGATATACTTACACTTGACTGAGTTCACTATCATTCGCCCTTGATAAAATTTAAAAGTTAGCCGCAAGAATTAGCGCGTGGGAATTCTTGTATATTCATAATCGTAGTACATAAATTAATATGCGAAATTATCATATTTTCACTGTGGGAATAAATTAAATTTCCGAATTTTTTTTTCTTTCTTCCGCAGTCAAAATGATTTTGGTAAGGAAGATTATGGTGGTGAAGAAGTTCACGACGTTTTTATTAAAAAGCATGCTTATCAAACCGGTACAGGATTCGGAAATTTCAATTTCCCATCGTTTGGACGTCAATCATCATCCAGCTCTGCTGCTAGTAGTTTCAGTTCGAGTAGTTCAGGCACTGGTTATGGATTCAATAATCCATCTCAAGCGGCATCATATTCGAGCAGTTCGAGTTGGAGTTCGAGTTCGGCAAATGGCCAACCGCCTCCATTGGCACCATTTGATCAATCTGGTTATGGTCAATCAGGATACGCAACGACCGCTGTTCCATTGGCCAGAGTCAGTGAGAAAATCTGTCAAAATATAACGCCGTCCATAGCGAAGGCATCCACAAAGTGTTCGATTGTTAGAAAAACTTGTATCGTTCAATGTTTGGACAACTATCAATTGTCGAATGGCGAATCAACAGGCAAATTGTACTGTAACAACGGTGAATGGGCCTTGGAAAATCTCAATTTGGCTGATAATCTTGCTTGCAAACGTTAGTACAATAGAGTTTTGATTGAAAGTTCATTTACATGAATTATTAACCATGATTTTTCCGGGATAAAAAGACAGATTAAAGAGCTTTCTAATACTTTTTACACTTTTCACAAATGAAATTTTGCCTTGATACATAGTTTCAGTCGACATCATGAATATTTTTTGTTTCAACAGCACGTAGATACCAACCTACATCGATACCATTCAATCAATATGGTTATGGCCACTCAGGATATCAATCAACTGCCGTTCCATCTGGCTATGGCCACTCAGGATATCAACAGACTGCCATTCCGTTGGTTGAAGCCGTCGAGAAAGTGTGCACAAATAAACCGAAGACCATACTGAATGCATCCACAAAGTGTTCGCTCGTTACGAAAACTTGCGTCGTTCAATGTTTGAACAACTATCAATTACCGAATGGTGAAACGAAAGCCAAAGTCTACTGTAACGACGGCAAATGGGCCATAGAAAATCTTGAATGGACTGATAAACTTGCTTGCGAACGTGAGTGCACCATAGTTTTGATTGAAAGTGGAATTAAGTTTTTGAATTTAATTACAAACTTCACATTTGGATTTTCTTCAAAGAGAAACGTTTTCTTTGGATAAAACTAATACCATTATTATTGAATCAATCGATCGCTGTATCAACATCATTCAATTTAAATTTTCTTCTAAACTATATTATGTATTTGTAGCCATCTGTATGCCTCCTTGTAAAAATAATGGCATTTGCATTGAGCCTGGAACTTGTTCATGCGCCGAAAATTTTGTCGGACCATATTGTGAACACGAGAAGAAGTTGTGTTTGACAAAACCGGTCGTTCCACATAATTCAAGATTGGTTTGCAGCTCAACGAGTTGCACAATTACTTGCGCTAAGGGTTATACATTCCCCGATGGAACATCAATTACGAATATGATTTGCAAAGACGGCGAATGGGCACCATCGCGATCGGATCAAAGCTTCATTCCAGATTGTCAACGTAAGATTTGTTTGAATACTCTTAGAAAATTGAAAAAAAAAATTTACGACTCCAAGTTTTGGTTAATGACTTTTTTCATGATGAAAAGAAAGAGTTGAGAGTTTTGTATACATACAATATCACATCTATGTGGAAAGGCTTTTCTATTTAATGACTCTTTTGCCTTTATTCATAGTTTTTAGGTTCATTCTTGTAGTCGCATGCTCATTGCTCATTCTTTCTTTCAATCTCGCATTGCAGCCACGTGTACACCACCGTGTTTAAACGGTGGGAAGTGTTTGTCGTACAACGTTTGTCAATGTGCCAAAGAGTTCCGCGGTAAACAATGTCAGTTCAATGTTGATGTATGCGCTCCAAAGAAGATTGATTTTAACGGTGCGTACAGTTGCTCGGGCGATAATAATGCACTTCGTTGTAAGCTGTCATGTCCGGAAGGTGTTGCATTCTCCAGCCCACCAGCCGCTGAATATGTTTGCGAATATGAAAAGGGATACTTCATGCCGTCAACCGTTCCGCGATGCAATTACAGTGAGTTTTTTTCTCTTGAGCCACGTTTTTTTTACTCCGAAGTCTATTGATTATATTGTGAAGAAACAAGATTTCTCAAAGGGAAACTTAATTCATTTAGAATATTCTCGCTAGCATTCGACTTCTTTTTTCTCTCTAAACTCTCTTTGTGATATGGAAAAAATGCAGGTGCTGACATGGAAATAGTTCGTGGCAATGAACTGTCTCAATCGTTTGCAACGTTAAATCGAACAACAATCATAGGTGGCAGTGTTAGTGGGGGAACGCGACGAGTGAAAAAGATCCGTAAGAAGGGCCATAAGAGTTTCGAGGTGGAAGATGAAGGCGAAGATAGTGGTAGCTATGAGAAAATAATCAAAACGAAGACGATAATCGTGAAAAAAGGGCGAAAAACGAAGAAAGGCAAAGAAGCTTATGGAGACGATGAATACGAGTACGAATACGAAGATGAAGACGGTGGAAGCGAAGGATTCAACGGAATGCCAGCAATTGGTGTTTATTCGCTGTACATATCAAGTGGATTGACGGTAAAACATCGTGTGCCAAAACCAGCCACCTGCACTACATGGAATGGCAACAAAGTGAAAACATTCGACGGATTGATATACACTCACAGTTTGCGCTGTTCACACACGTTGATCCAAGATAAAATCGATGGTACATTCGGCATTGTGCTGAGAGCCTGTTCGAACACACATCAACAATCCTGTCCACATGCTCTCGAAATAATGATGTCGAATACGAAATACATTTTGGAAAGCATTAGTATGTGCATAATTGAATTTGTGAAAAGTTTGCACGCGAAGTAATGTTTGTTCTTCTTGTTTTCTCTTTGTAGACGGTTCGGTAATTCTGTTCAAAGAAGACAGAGAAATGGCGATTCCAATGCAAATAATGGGTCTTCGCATCACCAAAGTTGGCCTCACATACAAAATCAACTTGGAACTAATTGGATTGACCATCAATTGGGACGCACAACGACTGATTAACATTGAAACTACAGCCGCATTATTCAATCGTACAGTTGGTCTATGCGGCACTCTGGATCAAGACCCCATGAATGATTTTACTTCCAAGGATGGATCCGTTCACAAAGTATGACGATAATAATTGATTAAAATTTTGTTCATAATATCAATTATTGTCATTTCTAATCATATTTCCCATGACTAGACCACCGCGACATTTGTTGATGCTTGGCAAACACCAAACTCAGTCTGCGAGAATGAAGTCGCTAACGATCAAGAAATTGAACTTACCTGCTCCGATGATATTAAAACAGCAGCTAAGGAAATTTGCAACAAATTGCTGACCAATGAAAAATTCAACGATTGCTTGGCGGTAAGACATTTTCTTTATTTTTGTTGTATTGATAAAAAATGATAAATGTTATTTGCTCATTTTTATTTTCTTTATTTTTCGTTTTTTTTTTCATTTTCTCCTCCCACACTTTTTCTTTTCCATTTCCATTGAAGAGCTTGAAAAAAGAGGCGATTTTGGAAGCATGCATTTCAGACTATTGCTATTGCAAATATGAAAATCGCAACGAGTGTGCATGCAATGGGCTCACTGTATTTGCCAAAGAATGTCTTTTCCAAGGCATTAATTTGAAGGCAGACTGGCGAGATATGGAGTTATGTCGTACGTTCTTCTACTTATTTCAATTTTTTTATGAGAAAAATGTTTTTTTCATTATTTTCTTAAGACAAAGTTATAAAAAAAAAGTTTATTTAACTCTCTTATGCATACAACCGCCTCCAGACGGGCAACATTTGAACGCCTGTAGAACGTAAACCGTACATCGGCTCAAATTGCTTCAAAAGGAATTTTTATTGGTCAATTTCTCTTCATTTTTGTCTTTGGCAATATTTGTCTATGTAGTGTGATTGTAAAGTTATAAACAAGAATGTGCGAAAATTTGATAAAATAAATTATTCCCTTTCGAAATTAGACACATTTTTGAGACTTTTAAACAATGAATTTGATTGTTCTCTGATTTATGTCAATCGCATTTCCTGACTAAACCATGAGGAATCCAGGATTATGAATATTTTTTTAATTATCTATGGCCAAAAATCAACCAAGTACCAATACTCCCAGCCCTGGGAAAAATTAATGCATTAGAGGATTAAATAAGTATTTTAGCTTTATCACATTTGATGCTGTCCATTGAACTTTCTATGTTTTTTTTTCTTCAATTCCAGCATTATCTTGTGACAATGGTCGAGTGTATAAGGCATGTGCTCCGATGTATGAAAAATCTTGCGGAGGTGCGGTTGAGAATGAAATATCAACAGCAGTTTGTAACGAAGGATGTTTCTGTCCCGATGGAACGATCCAGCATGATGGAAAATGTATTCGTGTTGAAGAATGTCCTTGTACGTTGCGTGGCAAGACGTTCAAAGCGGGCAAAGAGATTAAAAAGGATTGTAACACATGTAAATGTGAAAAAGGGGTATGGAAATGTTCAGATTTATCATGCGGAGCGCGTTGTGGGGCCATAGGAGATCCACACTACCAAACATTTGACGGGAAACATTTTGATTTCATGGGCAAGTGCTCATACTATCTGTTAAAAACGAACGATGACCTGGAGATAGCTGCTGAAAATGTTGCTTGTCCGGGTGGGTATTTCTATGTTTATCAATGATTCCATCCAAATGCATTGAATTTTCGCAAAAAAAAAGTCTACACGATAAGAATGGATACATTTTGATCCGATTCAAATTGTATCTATGAATAATTCAAAAATTGAATTCCGTTGAATTGAAAAGGTTGCCTATTCATAGATATGAATGCGCAGTATTCCAAATCAAACAATTATAATTCATTCCCATAGCAAACATGCAATTTATTATCAACCGAATGTGGGTTTCGTTTGATTCAAGGCAATTTATATTTAAATCAAAATTCCAGGTAGTATATCGGAGTCGATGAACTTCGGTCCGGTAGGTGTTGATATGCCATCGTGTACAAAATCCATATCCATCAAGGTGAAGCATGAAAATCAAACGGCTACGATACTGCTGAAGCAAGGTCGATTAATTCAAATCGATGGTATTGAAATTACGAAAGTTCCATTAAAGATTTTCGAGGGGTTCATGCGAATCCGATTTGCCAGTTCGACAATGTTATTGGTAGCATTCCGTGATGGATTGAAGTTGTGGTGGGATGGAATGACTCGCGTGTATATCGATGCTCCGCCATCGTATCGTGGTAAAACAAAAGGTCTTTGCGGTACGTTTGATGCGAATCAACAAAATGATTTCCTCACACCGGAAGGTGATATTGAATCGTCAGTCGCCTCATTTGCAAACAAATGGCGTACAACGGAAAGTTGTGATTTTGTTAATGACGATGTGAATATTCCGCATCCGTGTCAATCAAATATGGAGAATAAGCAAAGAGCGCTGGAAGTTTGTGCCAAGTTGAAGAGTAAAGTATTCGAAGAATGCCATTGGTACGTCGATCCTGAACTCTACTACGAAGATTGTATGTACGATATGTGCGCTTGCAAAGGTGATACGGCATCATGTATGTGCTCAATTTTCTCGGCCTACGCCAACGAGTGCAGTCAACAGGGTAGCATCATTCACTGGAGGCACTCCATTCAAGAATGCGGTAGGTCGTTGATTAGGTTTAAAATAAGACTTTGCCAAAGTTAAAATAAATTTGTAATTAAAATCAGTCTATTTTTAAACACTTAACTCACACTTTATTCGCCTAATTTTACAGCAATTAAATGCCCTGCCGGTCAAGTTTACGAAGAATGCTCGGATCGGTGTTATCGCAGCTGTGCCGATATGGAATCAATACCGAAAACTTGTCGCACAAAATGTGTTGAAGGATGTCGATGCCCTGAAGGACAAGCGCTCGATGAAAACAACGAATGCATTCCAATTACAATGTGCCCGTGCGCCTATAAGGGACTCACTTTCAATGCTGGATACAAAGAAGTTCGACCGGGAACAAAACATTTGGATTTATGGTAAAACTTGATTTTTACAAGAAAACTTTCTTTTAATTTGTGGTTATTAATATTAGAAAACTTTTCTCATCTTCACCATTTATCACTTTAATTCATACTCACTACCTCCTCTTCAATCAATGCTACTGCTACTATGTTGTCATTGATTCACTTTTCAGCACTTGTGCCGGAGCTGAATGGCAATGCACGGAAGCGAGTGATAGCGACAAAGACAGATATCCACCAGCCGCTGACATTCGAAACCAATGTTTGCTCGACAAAAATGAAGAGTTCACAACGTGTCAACCGACTGAACCAAAAACGTGTAAAAATATGAATGGTTACGTGGCAAAAACATCTATCGAATGTCGACCGGGTTGTGTTTGCAAAAAAGGATACGTTTTAGATGTTGCGTTGAATAAATGCGTTTTACCGGTGAATTGTTCATGTCACCATGGAAGCAAAAGCTATAGTGATGGAGATAAAATCAAAAGTGATTGTAATATTTGTGTTTGTGAAAGCGGTAATTGGGTTTGCACCGATCGAATTTGCCCAGCCACATGCACAACTTACGGCGATTCACATTTCACAACGTACGATGGAAAGGACTTTGATTTCCAAGGCGCTTGCAGTTATGTGCTGTCAAAGGGTGTCATTGATTCCGGCGAAGGATTCACCGTTACCATTCAAAATGTATTATGTGGGTCACAAGGCGTCACTTGCTCCAAATCTGTTACTATTGCTCTGTCGGGCAATCAACCCGAATCGGTAACACTGAATTCCGATGCAACTGTGCCCGGTTCATTGTTGAGCAGACGCGAAACAAACGAAATGGTTCACAAAGGAAAGAAAAAAATCATGAAAATTCATCGTGCTGGCGTTTTTGTTGTTGTCGAAGTGCCGGGATTAGGAGTTCAATTGAAATGGGACCGTGGAACACGAATTTATGTTCAATTGACTAGCAGATGGAAGGGACGTGTATTGGGCTTGTGCGGAAATTTTGACGGTGATGCTGTCAACGATTTTCAATCACCATCAACTGGATTGGAATCAAGCGCAATCTTGTTTGGCAACTCGTGGAAACTTGAAGAATTTTGCCCACGTAAGTTGATTGAAAACACGTTTTCATATCGAAATTAATGAAAATTCAGTAACCAATTCTTGGCAAGTTTCATTTGTTACGATTTTATTTTGAATTATTTTTGAAATTAATTAAACATCGAAAATTGTTTCCTTCAACAGAACCAGTCGAACAAATCGACGCTTGTTCAGTTCATCCGGAGAGGAAAATTTGGGCAGAGAAAAAGTGTGGTGTGTTGAAAAGTTCAGTATTTGCACAGTGCCATTCTGAAGTTGATGTGGATAAATTCATGAAGAGATGCATATTCGACTCTTGTGCTTGTGACCAAGGTGGCGATTGTGAATGTCTTTGTACAGCAATTGCAGCTTACGCTCATATTTGCACGATGAAAGGCGTGCCAATCAGATGGAGGACGCCCGATTTTTGCCGTAAGTAGCTTTTAAACGCCCGATTTTTTTTTCATTTGGAACGTTTGTGATATCAATTGTTGTTCTCTCGAAGCTCATTTTTTATTTCGATTTGAGAATCGAAATGCCATTTTCATATTCAACATTTATAGGTCAGCGTCTGTGTATGGTTTTTTGTGTTATTCATCTTTTATGCTTATTAGTTAAAAACAGAAAACTATAATTACTTTCAGTCAAAGCTTAATTTTCATTCCATTTCTACTCCTTTTCCTTTCGCATCTTCAGCAATGCAATGCGATCCACATTGTTCGGAATACAAACCCTGCATATCTGCTTGTGGCGTTGAAACTTGTGATAATTTGCTCGATCAAGGAAAAGACTGGAAACTTTGTGCAGAAGATACTTGTGTTGAAGGTTGCCACATCAAACCATGTCCCGTTGGTCAAATTTATGCGAATGATTCATATGTCGACTGCGTTCCAAAATCGATTTGCAAGCCAGTATGCTTGAGCCTGAATGGTGTTGATTATTTCGAAGGCGATATAATCAAGAGTGATAACTGTCAAACGTGTCGCTGTAGCAAGGGCAAGGAAGTGTGTATTGGTATGCCATGCACTGCAACATCAATTTTACCATTCCATGTGCCAGTTGTCACCATGAATCAGGACGCGTCGGCAACATGTTTGTCCGGTTGGAGTGAGTGGATCAATCAAGAAAGAATGAGCGTGGGTGAAAAGTCGAAAAATCTCACCAAATTCAATGACAATGAACCACTGCCGAACGCGTTTATGTTGAAAAACTACAAAAATTCCGCTTTTTGCGATGCTGATTACATGTCGCAAATAGAGTGTCGCAGCGTAGACTCGCATTTGCATCCAAAAGTGATTGGCGAAGATGCGGAATGTTCATTGGAAAAAGGATTGGTTTGTGAAGGCGCTTGTCATGATTATGAAATTCGAGTGTTTTGCAACTGTAACGATGATGTTGAAATATTCACACTAGATTCACCTGATCACACAACACACCGCTATACACAACCAATTTATCGATCGAAAATCATCGAAATGACCACCGCCACACCGTCCTTGATTTATGGATCGATATGCAATCCAGCCATTCCGCATGTGGAAAAACCCGGAAGTTGTCATGAATTCTATCACTGTACGATGAACACCTCGGGCGTTTGGATGTTTGTGGAAAAGACTTGTGGCAAAGATATGATGTTCAATCCACAAGCAATGGTTTGTGATCACATCGACAGTGTGAAACGCATCAAACCCGAATGCGGTCAAGTGCAACGTCAAGTTGAAAAGGTCACGGAAATTAAAAAAGTGATTGAAAAAACGATCATTAAGAAAAAGAAAACCAACAAAATAATTTATGGTTCGATTTGTGATCCAGCTATTCCGCATGTTGAAAAACCGGGTAATTGTCATGATTTCTATCATTGCACAATGAACACATCTGGCGTTTGGATATTTGTTGAGAAAACATGCGGCAAAGATATGATGTTCAATCCACAATCGATGATTTGTGATCATATTGACAGTGTGAAGCGGATTAAGCCTCAATGCGGCGGCGAATGGGAAAATGAAATCATCGAAGATATTTCGGTTATTACAAAAGAAAAACTCGAAAAGAGATGTCCCGTTGGTCAGATATGGAGTGAATGCGCGGTTCCATGCGGAAGAGCTTGTCATTTCTATGACAAATATTTGCAACAGAGCGGATTGTGCACGGGAAGCTGGAATGCATGCGAAAAAGGATGTGTTCCAGAAGCTGCGGCCATTGACTGTGGACCCGGCTACTATTGGCGCGATGATAAACTTTGCGTGAAAAAGGCCGACTGTACCTGCCGAAGTGATGATGGAAAAGTTGTAAAGGTTAGTTTTGATGGTAGACACTTTTAATGATTTTCATTGTCTACGCAGAAAAATTGTTTTTGAAGAAAGAAAAAACGAAAAATAGACTTTATTCTGAACAACTCTCTTAATATACCGAAAGAAATTGATTTTTTCAATAACAAAATAATGAAATCATTTTCAGCCTGGATCAATTTACAAGGAGTCCGATTGCAAAATCTGTCAATGCATTGATAACGTTTACGTTTGTGATGTGCAAACTTGTCAACGCAAAGAAAAAACAATCGATATAATTGAAAAACCAATCACGAGTCAAATCATTCATGATTCGGTTGTTGTAAAAGACACACAAATTGTAATCAACACAATCACACCACCGGCTGATTGTGCACCAGAAAAGTAAGGCTTTAAGAAGAAATATTCTGTTCAATTATATCTTCCCTTCTTCTTTTTCCTCCTTTTATTCTTGTTTTCATCGCTTTTCTGCTTCCTCTACTTCTTTCGTATTCTTTTTCGCTTCAGTTTGATTCCTTTGGTGAATGGCAAAAATCCAATTCCCGACAGTGCATTCAATGCGAGCAGCTATTTGACATCATCATTCAAGCCACAGTTTTCACGTCTCAATTCAAAATCTACGCCCGAATCAAGTATGTACTTTTGGTAATTAGAGTTGAATTATTGAATAAGAGACGCTACCTTAAAAATGATTATTTTCTCTCCTTCAGGTGGTAGTTGGTCTCCGGAAATCAACGATCAAATGCAGTACTTACAAATTGGATTCGAGCAACCTGTCCCACTGTACGGAATTATTATGCAAGGCAGTCCAATCTTTGATCAATATGTAACCAGTTTCAAGATTTTGCATAGCCACGAAGGCCGAGCATTCCACTATTTGGTCGATGAGACGTCGAAACCGCAAATTTTCAATGGTCCAATTGATTCTCGCACGCCGGTGAAGTCGATGTTTAAAATTCCAATCGAAGCAAAAGTGATCCGAATCTATCCATTGACCTGGCATGGGTCGATTGCGATTCGAGCTGAGCTCCTCGGTTGTTCGCCATACAAAGTGGTTGAAGAAGAAAACACGATTCCACCTCATCACGAGCAAATCGAAGAGAAGCCAATTTGTGATGATCCACTTGGTGTTGTTAGCGGAGCCTTACGACCAAATCAAATCAAATTGAGTTCGCACAAGACGAGCGTTCCAGAACAATACGCTAAAGAGTCATTGAAATTGTCGTCCATAGTCGGTTGGCAACCGTACATAGATTCACCCAATGAGTACGTTCTATTCGATTTCCTTCAATTGCGCAATATAACTGGAGTAAGAACCAAAGGAGGCGATCATTGTTGGGTGTCAGTCTACAATATTCTTTACACGCAAGATTTCGTTGTTTGGAATAAGCTGTTGAATACCGACGGAAGTGGTGAACAACTATTCTTGGGCAATTTCGACGGCATAACAGAAAAAGCCAACTATTTCCGATTCCCAATTAAAGCACGTGCAATCAAAATTATTCCAACCAAATGGCACGATTGTATTGAAATGAAGATTGAACCAGTTGGATGCTTCGTTGCTTACGAATATCCAGCAGTTGAAGTGGAAACAACAACCAAATTCGTCCCAATTAACGTCCAGTGTAACATTTGCCCGGGAGTCGATAGTGCATCGAGCGCGATTGAAGGCGTTTGCAAGTGCAAAACGGAAGAATTTTGGAATGGAGTCGAATGCGTTGCTCGAAGCATGTGTCCGTGTATCGTGCATCACATTACCTATGGTGTTGGTGCTCATTTTGAATCGGACGATTGTTCGCAATGTACTTGTGTTTTGGGTGGTGTTACTCAGTGTAAATCACAAGAGTGTAAACCATGTGGAACGGGATTGCGCCGTGTCAAATCAACAGCATGCCTCTGTCTTTGTGAACCATGCCCAGCTGGCCAAATTCTATGCCAAACCAGCGGTGCTTGCATTGCTGAATCAGCTTGGTGTAATGGCATCCAGGATTGTCCAGATGATGAAATTAACTGTTCGTACAAACAGCAATCACAGACTCAAATCATTGAAAAGGTGAAAGAAAAAACGACCATTATAAAAACATGCCCAGAACCAAAATGTCCACCTGGTTTTTATGTTAAAGTTACGAAATCGACAAAGAGCAAACCGTCAGCCATGCTGAATAGCGCTAACTTACCATTAGCCAATGAAGTCGATGGAATCTACAAGGAATCAAGCGAAGATAATACCGAAATACATTCAAAACTGCCGCTGCCAGGCGATGCAAAGAACAAGAAAAAGGATGAATTTGCGTGCGTTGAATATGATTGCATCCCAGAAAGAGCAATCAGCATCACAAAAACAGAACAACTTGTCTGTCCAGCTCCGAGCTGCCCGAGCGGCTATGAGGTAGTTTTTGAACAAACACCATTGGCAGCCGCCTGTTCGAAATATAAATGCGAATTAATCCCAAAGAGAGATGTCGTTTGCAATATCACCGGCCGAACATTCAGCACTTTCGATGCTGTCGAATACAAATACGACTTTTGCGATCATATTCTGGCAAGAGATCTATCATCGAATAATTCGACCATTTCGAGTGAGTATTTTAAACTCAAATTTTTCCCTCAAATTCAGAATAATTTTTTTCTCGTTTTTTTGTTGTTAATTTTTCATTGATTTTGTTGTTGTGAATTGTTCAATTGATTTTTCTGTTAATCTTTTTCCACAGTTCAAAAGAATTGTTCAACGGGTGGATTCACATGCCGAAATCAGCTAACAATCACCGACAAATCGTGCAATTTGGTTGTTATTCTCTACACCGATTCGAGAGTCAAGCTTGATGACTACGAATACACGATTGATCAGCTTGAAAAATCCGTTTACAGTCAAATGAATTTGTTTACGATATCAAAAGTTGGCAATTCCATCCTGTATGTATCGCATTTACAAGAGTTCTGGGTGCGTCTAGACGAGAATGGTGATGTAAAAGTGGGCATTTCATCAAAATACAAATCACTTGTGGATGGTTTATGTGGTTACTACAACGAGTATCCAAATGACGATAAGCGTTTGCCAAATGGTTCACAAGTAATATCGACTGTTGATTTCGGTGATGGTTGGTGGCGTGATCCGACGTCCAAACTGAAATGTGAAGCACATGCCTGTTCACAGCAAGATCAAGATGTTGCCTGGGAAATGTGCAATAAAATCAAAGACGGGGCATTCGAATCGTGTTCGCATGCAATCAATGCTGATCATTTCATCTCAAAATGCCTGGAAACGGCATGTGAATGTCTCAAATCCGGCAAGGGTGCACAAAATTGTAAATGTTCACTCTTGCAAAATTATGTAACCGAATGCATGGCAGCTGATGGAAACATTCATTTTGATACATGGCGTTCGAAATACGATTGCATTATTGCATGTCCAGCTCCGTTGGTGCATCGTGACTGTTACCGTCGTCGTTGTGAACCATCTTGCGATACACTCAGCAAAGAAAATTGTCCGTTCTTGCCCGGCACATGCTTCTCCGGATGTTATTGCCCAGAAGGAACCGTTCGAAAGGGTGAAAAATGTATAACAGTCAATGAGTGCAAAGATTGCGTTTGCGATGGATTCGGTCGATCACAGTACATCACCTATGATCGCAAAAATTTTACATTCGATGCAAATTGCACATATTTGCTGTCGCGTGATATTCAAGTACCAAATGCACACACATTCCAGGTGTATGTATCGCTTGGTCCATGTCCAACGTACAACCTCGAATATGACATAGATGTTCGAGGTAATTTCGATGAAGAACACAGTTGCACACAATCGTTGCACATTTTATACGGCCAACACATCATTCACTTGCAACGAAGTGCACAGAGACCCGGTTCGTTAGAATCATTGGTCGACGGCATTGCGGTGACGTCATTGCCGCTTAAAAAAGAATGGGTTTCAATAACCGAAGATAGAGGCAAAGGAGTTAACATTGACTTGGTGAAATCTTCGGTTGAAGTAAATGCAATTTTCGACGATTTATCGTTCTCGATTAAAATTCCAAGCGTAAAGTACAGCAGTAACGTTGAAGGTCTTTGTGGAAATTGCAACGGTGACCCGACCGATGATCTCAAACCAAATCCAAAACGGTTGGACAAAGTGAAATCCAATGATTTGAATGAAATACTACAAACATGGTTGGCCGATGAACCGGCGTTGAATTTGAAAGAGAAATGTGTTAGTGAAACGAAAATCAATGAAGAATGCGTTCCATTGCCGCCAGACAGTGATCCATGTTTGCAACTGCTCGATCAGACTGCATTCGGTCAATGCCATTTGATTGTTAACGCCTTGAAGTATGTGTCAATGTGTCAACTTGATATGTGCAAAACGGGACCCAACCAAAAAGGTGCGTGTTCTCATTTGGCTGCTTATGGTCGTGAATGCTCTCGCAATGGAATTTGCGTCGATGGGAAGAGAGGTGCATGCGCCGAAAACTTTGAATGTCCCGCAGACATGGAGTACAAAGCGTGCAGCTGTCATAAAACGTGCGAAATGGTCAAAGGAAAAACAACGTCGGAAAAAACGAAGATTTTGAATGAAAATTGCGCCGAACCAATCGACGGTTGTTTCTGTAAACACGGAAAGATTTTGAATCAAAATGGAAAATGTGTCAGCGAAAGAGAGTGTTTGCCGTGTGATGATAACAATCATTTCGTTGGCGATAAATGGCAACCAGACAAATGCACCGAATGTGAATGTACCGTCAGTGGCAAAGCCAATTGCACTAACAAACAATGCGCTGTCAGTGGAGCGGTTTGTCAAGTCGGTTTCAAGGAAGTATTGATCGAAGCTTCGGCAAATGATTGTTGTCCACAGTTTAAATGCGTTCCTGAAACAATTTCGGCTGTTTGTCTTGACAAACCTCAACCAAAATGCGCTCCGGATCAATTCATTAAATTGATCATTGACAGCAGCAATTGCACTTCGTACGTTTGTGAATGTAAGCCATTGAGTGAGTGCAAACCAGCTCAAAATCGTCCACTTCGATCGGGCGAAAAATTGGTCAAAGAAACAACAGGATGTTGTCCAAAAGAACTAATAGTCTGTGATAAATCGACTTGCCCACCCAAACCAGTAAAATGTGATCATCAATTTTACGAAATCGTTGAAAAGGAACAAACACACGCTGATCCATGTTGCGAAGAATTCATTTGTGCTCCACCCAAGAATTTGTGCCTTTTCGAGCTAAACGGCAAAACAATTGCAAAGAAAGTGGGCGAAATTTGGCTAACCGATAAACCATGCATCAAAAAGAAATGCATTTATGGTGCTAATGGACTGTCAACCGTTTCGGAAGAAAAAGAAATATGTCCGTTCAAAAAGTGTGCCATCGGATTTAAATTGAATGTACCACAAGGTAATTGCTGCGGTGAGTGTGTTCAAGACAAATGCGTACTTGCCAATCAAACATACGAAGTTGGCGCAACGTGGTTCAGCAATGACAATTGCACCACTTTCAAATGCACTTTGCTTGGAAATCAAATGGTCGTGTCCAGTTCACAGTCAACATGCCCCGATGTCAGCGATTGTCCGATAGAGCAGAGGTATTTAGAAGATTGCTGCCAACGATGCAAGAAACAAATCGAAGATAAGAGTAAGTTTTGGTTCAACACATTTTTTTCATTTTTAAATACATGTAGTACATAATTTATTTTGAAATTTTTATCCCTTTTAATTAATTTAATTTAAAAAAGATATATTTCATTAGACACTTCGAACATTGATTATTTAATTTGATCCAATTTCAGAGCTCTGTCTTCCGATTTCATTGAGCGACTCACAAACGCTTGGTTTGGTCGAAGTGAATGATTCACATGGCAAGTGTGTCAATACTCAGCCCATAAGAGGATTCACCGAATGTCATGGCGCATGTAATTCAGGAACGAAATACAATCGACTCACGTTGAAACAAGATAAAAAGTGCCTTTGTTGCTCAGTTGCAAACTACGAAGAACTCAAGGTTCCAGTGAAATGCACCGATGGATCAAAACAAACCATTCCCATTTCTGTGCCAAAAACATGCTCATGTCAACCGTGCGAAGAAGATGAATCACATAAACACAACGATCATTTACTCGATTTTCTGCGATCAACCGTCGTTTATTAAGTAGAAATTTACCTCACAATGTGAAGTTCACATTCAAATGGATCATATGAATAAATCAATGAAAAGTATTATAATATAGAATTTGAGTATTACGATAACATGTTTTGGTGAACAGAAAACAATTAAAGTCATACTCAATATGAAGATGAGGCAAAATGTGTTTCATTTAAAAAAAACAGAAATCTATGAAATTAAAGAAAAAAACAATAAATTAATAATAGAAACATCAAACGTAACTTTGCACAACAAAAAATTGATTGGTGTTTGTGTATGATAGGAAACAATGCTTTATTAAATAGCATAGAAACAAAATTGACATTTGAAAAATGTACAGCTGTTGCTACTTCAATTCGACTTGAAGTAATTGGGCGATAATTTTACAAATGAGGCTGTGAGAATGAAAATGGCAATACAGGAATAAACATTCTGAAGCGCATCAAGAAAAAAAAAATTCGCAAAAGTGAATCATGAATTCTGAATACGCAAAAGTGAGCCATGAACCTCCTATGCTGCCCATGTAAATTCATGTTTCACTTTTGCATATTCAGAACTCATGATTCATTTTTGCGAATTTTTTTTCTTGATGCGTTTCAGAATGTTTATTCCTGTATTGCCATTTTCATTCTCACAGCCTCAAATGTCGCAGTAGGATTTATCTCCTCTTTGGAATCTATGTTTTTTAAACTACCACAGTGAATATAATTATAAAAATTGTATTCAAATTACACATGATTGTGCATATTGATGAGATTTTGTGAAAAAGCGGCAAGTGTTAAAATCGATCGATGTCGGTAAACTTTAAATTCTTTTAAATAATGTTTTATACAATTTAATCATATGTTTTGGAAAAGATGAGTCAGTTAGATTTGGCCAACGTAATCTGAAAATAAAATTTACTTTTCCGTTTCAATTTAATAATTTTTATTATTTTATTGACAAAAAAATAGGGAGCGAAAATCAAGTGGTCAAAAAAATTTACCAAGCAACTAATGAAAAAATAGAAGCATTAGCACGGAAGGCATATTACATCATGATTTGTGTGATTCTTCCGATATTCATTGTATCGAATATTGCTGCATCTTTTTATCGATACGTTTCATCTGGACACTCCAATGATTTCTTTCATTTAATTTATCCAGCATAAATTTTCCATTTGAATAAATATTTTTCTCCCCATATGTTGAGGTTTCCTTTCAATTGGAAAACACCGGCTGGATATGGCAGGCATTTTTATTCAATTGTCTACAGTGTTGTCTGCAGGGATGGAAATGACCTATACTCTAATTTTCATATCTGGTTTTTGCGTATTTTCATGTGATTTTACATTTGATCTTGAACAGAACTTGCATGAAATAAATGAAATTGCAATGCAACATAAGCATTTCAGCATCAAAAAATAAATCGAATTGAAGCAAAAGCTGAATGGTATCGCACAAATTCATGCAGAGGCAAAGGAGTTGAGTGACTCATTGTGAATTTTCATGAGAAAAACGAATTTAATTATTGTTTCATTCATAGAGATTCGTTAACAATTTTTCGGGTTTGATTAGTGAAATTATATGTGCTTATCTGATTTTCGTTTGGGTATCTCTATGCAGTTTAATGCTGACAATTGATACGGTATTTTTACTACAATATCTCAAAAGAATCGCATTTCGTATAGTCATCCAATCAATATTTCTAGCTCATTAAAAATGGAAATTATATGGGTATTTTACAAATTCCGATGCCTACTTCAGTTGTGGTTTCAATGTTATAATTAGTTTGTCACCTCGGCAACGAAGTGACAGAGTGATTTCATTGCATTGGTGAAGGAGTGTATGATATTGCTTGGTATCTGCTACCAATAAACTTACAGCGAAATATTCCAATGATGATCGCATTGAGTAATAAGGAAAACCACATTCAAGGACTTGCTGGCTATCACTGTACTCGTGAAACCTTTATGAAGTTAGTTTTGAATTTTTTCTTCATTTTTCCTTGATCTTATCGATCCAAATATTTATTTGTCTTATTTCCAGATAAAAACTACGTTCTCTTGTTATTTTGGTGCTACGTGACTTCTAACACATCTGAACTACATTTTTGAAATTGTACCTACGTATATTCATCAACTTTAAACTAATAATAATTTTCATGAAATCATTTAAGTTATTCTATCAACCTTAGTTGTATACGGTTTGCCATTGTGTACCTTAATGAGCCTGGATAATTGATAACATTATAACACCTACATATGGTCAATAATTTTTTCCAATTTCCAAGAATTTTGTACTTATATTCTTTTCTTTTTCCTTTTCGTTTTCTTACTCATAATCAATTTGTTTGTGTCGTTTGTTTTTTTCATTATTTTAAACAAGGCTTCGTAATAGCATACCTTAGCACGCAGTATATTTAAGGCTCGGTATAATATACCAGCATATCGCACACACACTGCTGCCGCACATACTTCTCTCGCGCGCAAACGGTTGCGTTCACAGCAAAGTTTTGTTTCTGAGTTGATTGCGATGGCTGTGTACTAGGCCGTTTCTCCATGTTGAAAAGTCGAAACCAACAAACACATTCTGAATCGGTAGAGCCTGTAGATTTCAAATATATAATTTTCGTGTTATAAAATTTATTCCTCGCGAGCAAAATTGCGAATTAACGCTCTAATGCATACAACCACCTCTAGATGGGCAACATTTGAACGCCTGTAGAACGTAAACCGTACATCGTCAATGATTTCTCTTTATTTTTGTTTTTGGCAATATTTGTCTATGTAGTGTGATTGTAAAGTTATAAACAAAAATGTGTGCAAAAACAAAAATTTGACAAAATAAATTATTCGAACTCGAAATTAGACACATTTTTGACACTTTTAAACAATGGATTTGATTGTTCTCTGTTTTATGTCAATCGCATTTCCTGAGTAAACCATGAGCATTCCAGGATTATGAATATTGTTTCAATTATCTATGACCAAAAATCAATCAAGTACCAGTACTCCCAGCCCTGGGAAAAATGAATGCATTAGAGGATTAAATTAATTTCTGGCTAATTGAATGATAAAACCTTTCAAATTCATTTATTTATTAATTCGCAATTTTTCTCGCGAGGAATAAATTTTATAACACGAAAATTATATATTTGGAATCTACAGGCTCTACCGATTCAGAATGTGTATGTTGGTTTCGACTTTTCAACATGGAGAAATGGCCTACTGTGTACGCAACGGTTTGCGCGCGAGTGAAGTGTGTGCGGCAGCTGTGTGTGTACGATATGCTGGTATATTATACCGAGCCTTAAATATACTGCGTGCTAAGGTATGCTATCACGAAGCCTTGGTTTTAAATGTAAGATTTAACGTGTTGCTGATGACGCAAAACACCTCAAAGTCTATTCGATGCTATTTTTAATAAATAATTGTGTGTTTTTTAAAATTCAAATTTTTGATATGTGATTACCCAATATCACAGGGTGCATAAAATATATATTTAGAGCATTAACTATAGAATAGAATCGAAGCAATTAGGTGATTTTTCTTGTTGAATAATCCGACCGAGTTGAGTAGTGAATATCGCTATTTTAGTTTGATGTTTTGAACAGCTCAAGCGTGTGAATTGATATATACACCAACAAGAAAGTTCAAAGTATCTTCGACTCATTTAATAACAATGATTATGGAAAAAAAACTATTTTCGATTTTTTTTCCTGCCTATTCCTATAAAAAGTGTTGGAAAGGACGTGCTATCATTGCTTTCCATTCGTTTTTTACCTCGACGTTATACTGTAATTAAATAGGGTTGTTGAAAAACAACTGAAGCGAAACCGCATAACGACGCATGTGAGCAGTATTAGTCTATGAATAAACACCATATATTGTACAATGGTGGAATGTCCTCACGTTTAAATCGTGCCAATAATGTCTATCGCAATGATCGGAAATTGAACTTCACGCACGTTAAATAGGCCGCGCATCTGCTTTTAAAATAGTGCCATTTTAATGGGAGGGTGCGATTACCGGTGTGTATTGGTGTTCAGTTGGTATCGTGAGAACCACTCACACTATCATCGTTAGAGTTGTTTGAATATTTATGCTCGTCGATTTCAGTCAGGTGCCTTGGAATTTTCATCATGATGACTCTCCACTGCCGTAGTAGGCATGTGAAACATTGAGTTTTCCCGTGATATTCCAAATAAAAGGCCGTTTTGTGATCATTAATTGCGTGTTTGCATGCAAAAACTTTTTATTCTATTCGATTAAAATTTTGTAGGATGACATACATAGTTATTACAAAAAAAAGAAAGATGTTACACAATGTGGATAAAATCTCTATTGCTATGTATAAATTAATACATCAAAGTTGAACCGTGAGAGATTTTCAGCTGATGAATGATATTTTTTAAATAAAAAAAAAGAATATTTAATTGTTGATGTGACGCTTTGAAATTGGTCGAACATAGAAAAAAAAATGTGCACCGATATTAATCTGGCTGCTTTTTGTGTGCCGTCCAGCCATGGAAACATTTTGTAAAACGTTTTGATTCTTTATTTTTGAGCGTAAGGAATAATTTGCGCGGTCGTTCCGGTTGTTTTATGCGCATATGTTGAATGTACACCTGCGAATGGAGTAAGGAAATTTATGATTTTCATGATAAAATATTGAAGAAAACAAAAATAAATTGAAATTGTTCGTAAATATTACATGTGCAGATTTGTATGCCAATTTGATTTCCACTTCGCTGCATCGCGAGCCCAACCACAGAAATACTTGCTCTCCGTTATCCAGTAACATGATGTCGTCATCGGCCAAATCGTCTTGACAAAAATCGGAACACTTTTCGGCCACGGTAAAGTAGCCTTTTTCGTTTGAACATCGAAACAGTCGGCTGTATAGCATAAAGTCAGCTTCTTCATCGTATGGCTTTCGTCCACCCAAACCAACCCAGAAGAAGTTCTCTGGTTCTTCTCCTTCGTTCAAAATCTGTTGAAGGGAAATTTTTCAAAATCACACCAGAATTCATTCGATTCAAGTGAATGATCGTTTGATTTCACTTGGTTGTAAACACGAAAGACTCACCTGCAAACTGACCCATGGATTGTTGAACATATCTTCAGCGATCTCCTGAATCAATTTTGCTTCTTCTGCTGCTGCTTTATTGCCAATCCAAACATAAACAATGCCTGAATTTTCATTGTCTGAACCCTCAAATGGCACAAATAAAATGTAACTAAAATTGAAACAGAAAAAAACGTTAAACGTTCATTGTTTAATGTACCGTAAAATTATAATTTAAATGATTTTTCATTTTTTTTTTTGCTCACCAAAATGCTGAATTCAACTGTGATGCATCTGGGTTGATTTGAATGAGTCGTGTACAGAGAGCACTACCATTCGATCGAAGGTAATAAAATTCGACTTTGTCTTTCTTCTTGTCTGGATCGATGATTTCTTTCCGTTTGCCGCATTTAATGATGAATTTCCGTTTGAAATGTGACATAAATTTCAGATTCTCTTGTTGTTGATGAATGCGCACAACTTCAAGGTCATCGGAAAACATGGCCTTAAATTTCTTCTGCAATGTAAAGGTGAATGTGAGCCATCCCATGTTGCCAGCATCACGGCCTTGCCAAAAGTAAACGACACAATGGATTTCATCGGCTGGTGGTGGTGCGTCTGATTGTTCCGCATTCTCATCTTCTTCCGGTGGAATGACATATTTGCAGAAGAATACATAACAATCGCCCGAATAGAAAATGCCAAACTCCTCTTCGGGCAATCGAACGAATTTTTTATCTTCCAACACCAGACACTCCATTGCCTCAAGGTCGTAGTTCCAGTCTTCTTCAAGTTGCATTGCTTCCGAGTGTGGCATGGGCGGTTGTCGTGGCTAAAATTGAAACAGAAAAAACGTTAAACGTTCATTGTTTAATGTACCGTAAAATTAAAATTTAAACGATTTTTCATTTTTACGTTCATTTAAACGTTCATGTACCATAAACAACAAAGTTTACCATAAACAAAGCTGCTAAATCGGTGCGAGTTTCTTGTTGTTTGGCCCATTTGGTCAAATCGGCTCCCGTCTTGGCCACCGATTGTGCCGTTCGTGTGAAATCAACGGCGATTATTTCCTCCCAGCCAATAAAGTTGGCTTTAAACAACTGTATCTCGTTACCTTCCTGAACACGAGTAATCGTTGCATATTCCGGTCTTTTAATCATGTTAAATAGCTCTTGTGATAGTTTAATTGCAGCGGCCCGAACAAGTCGAGTTGATTTCTTCCCAAACCACACAAACAAATTCACTCGACAATCCAAGATGTACACATTTTTATTGACCAGCAATGTGTGAACGAGTTTTTGTTGCGGTATTTCAACTTGCGGTAACTCCAAATAGCCCATACCCAATTGCACTTGATACAGTGTCGGTTTTGGTGGCTTAAAATCAGCATCAACATGCTCAATTGGTTTTATATCGGCCGCACTTTCGATTTGGAACAATTTTACAAAGTCTTCACTCTCTTCACCTTGATTTTCCATTGCAATATCCAGTTTGCTTTTGCGCTCGTTTTTATTGATCTTCTCGGCAAACAGGCGTGCTTTTGATTTGATTGTGTTCTTTGATTTTCGGCCATACCACATGAAGATTTTGTCAGCCGTGTCGATGATGAATGTATAGCGTGGATCCAAAGAGTCCACATCCATTGGAACCGGTTCCAAGTGAATTGAAGCACCATTCCCATGTACTCGATATATTTTCGTGTTGTGCATCACATCTTCAACGGTATAGAAACCAGTTGTTGTTCGACCACCTTCGATGTACGTAATTGGTGTATCGAAAAGAGCAAGGAATTCATCCGATTCATCATTTTGCTCCTCACGAATCGTACGACACCGAGCACCGAGATAATTTCGCAAATTAACCGCATGAATGGCCGAACAGGCTCGTTTGTCAAGTGTCGCCTCAGCACCAATCCAAAAGTAGATTTGCCAGCCCAACTGGCCGTGTTCATCGACAAACGTCTTGAGAACAATGTAACAATCGCCCTGATAGAATTTCCCATGAATCACTTGATCGATTTTATTCGGCAGAAAATTCTCAATTTCCCAAATGGTTAGACCTGGAATTTGACCATCATCTTCTTCGAAAATCTCTGAGTAATCAAGCGGCGGCTTCTCCAATGATTCATCCCATCGTTTCGGTTTCAAACTCTCCATAATTGGATCATCATCGAAAGATTGCATGTCTTTGTCCTTGGCGATATCTTTCATTCCTTTCAGAACTTTTGCAGCATCTTTGTCGGTTGAATCGTTCCGAAGACCACGACGCAATCGAATCTTCCGGGCAGTCGAATCTTTTGGTGTATTTGCTGTCGATGCTATTGCGGGTGGAACAGCAGCACCAGCCACACGCAACTGATGTTGTAGAGAGAAATCAATGTTATAAAACTCAACACCCGCACCTTTTTGCAGTTCCACGGGCTTTGGAGGCATGATCAAATTAGGATTGTTTCGCAAATCAAGTTGCTCCAAATCAGTTAGCAAATGAATGGCATCCGGCAAAGTGATCAGACGATTTGAACTCAGATTCAACTTTTTCAGAACAGGACAACGACACAAGCCTTCGGGTACCATTTCCAAATAATTGTTTGATGCCCAAAATATCTCTAAATTTCCCAGCTTTCCAATACCGCCCGGTATACCATCGAAGTCGAGCTGATTGTCATTTAAGTAGAGTCGACGCAGTTGGCTTAGCTTGCAAATCGTCTGAGGTAGTGCAGTTAATTTGTTGCGTGACAGATTTAACACCTCCAATTTCTTCCAAAATTCAAGTTCCGGCGATAATTCGGTGATTTCATTTTCACTTAAATTGATGCGACGCAGATTTGGCATGTTGTAGAGACATAGTGGCACTTTTTGCAGTGAATTCCGTGACATATCTAATTCAGCCAAATTCGATAGACAATCTAATGATGTTGGGAAGTTTTGTATCGTTCGTTGTGTATTGCTCATGTGCAGTACCTCAAGATTTTGAAGCGATGGCAATTGCCTGGAAGAAAATGAATCATTTATGAAATAATTGAATGGTTTGGAGCGAAAATGTAATACAGAAAAGTTGAGCGGAAAAATGTCAAATGAAAAGGGACAGCTATATAGTAAACTATACCTTTTCCGCTCATTCATCATCGAAATTTTTCTGCTCAACTTTTCTGTATTACATTTTCGTTCCAAACCATTCAATTCAATCATAATCGACAATTTGAATGCCATTAATAGCGACTCATTACCTTAATTGAAACAATTCCAATGGATTATCACTTAGGATCAACGTTTGTAAATTGGTTAAACGTCTTGTTTGTGGCGGCAACGTTTCCAGCTTATTGTGCGACAGATCCAAAAAGAGCAAATCAGTCAAATGTATGAATAGCGAGTTTGGAATACTCTCGATTCTGTGAAGAGAAAATTGAAGTTTATTCAAATGTAAAACTTTATCTATGAAAAAAGTCAGAATAAAAATGCAAAAAATGGAATTTAAATGTTGAAAGTTGATAAATTCTCAAGGTTAACCTTACAAGGGAGATTTCCACACAATTGTGGAATTTCGTTCTTTTAACCGATAAAGAAACTTATGTTTCGAAAAAATGTTGATTTCCTTAAATCAAAAATTAAAAACAAAACTTGATGTTTGTACTCACTGATTGTGACTCATATTAAGCACCAAAAGACTTCTTGCTTTGGCCAGGCCATCTGGGACCGTTTTCAGTTTGTTAAACGACAAATCAATTGTCGTCAGTTCATCCAGTTCAAACAGTTCGGGTGGAATGCCCGAGCTTTTAATATCATTATGTCGAAGATTCAGAGAGCGTAACGATGTCAATTCGGTTAATTCGCCGAACAATTTCTCAAGTTGATTGTGTTTCAACGATAAATTTTCGAGTTTCATGAGTTTGCCCATTTCCTCCGGAATCTCCGTCATTTGAGTTTTGTCTAATTTTAGCCATTGTACGCCGCTCATTAATCGTACGGCATTTGGAAATCTTCCTTCCTGTGGAAAAAAACCCATAAAATTTGCATTTTAACAAATCGTTAAACGATGAATCGTTTTTAACAGTTCAACAGACAGTACATTTGTTATGGTAAGTAAATAAACGATGACATTCGTCTGCAGATGCGCATTGCATGTATCGGCAGAAAAACGCATCAAAACAAACAAACGAAAGAAAGAAAAAAAAACACACACGATTTCAATGTTACAACCAGACCTTGAAACATCGATAGCTACGCTTGAATAGAAACACTTGAAAATGAAAACATGCACTCCATAATTGATTACTCACACTAAAGTCGTTGTTGGTGAAATCGACGCCTCGTACGAACGGCAGTACTCCAGTATTGGCCATTGTTTTTGCTTTTTCGATGAAAACTTTCGCGCAAATGAACGGAAAATAGCTGCAATCTAACGCGCCGAACTCACACCCGAAAATAAAATTGATTTGCTCGCACACTCCGTGTTGATGACTATGTGTGTGATATACGTTCCGAAATAAGAAATAGAACAAGAATGTGAGAGACAATTACATTTTTTCTTTCTTTTTGCGGTTGGTGTTTATTTTTAGTCGATGCAAGTGAGTAGGCTATCGAATACTATCCGAATGTGTTTAACTTTAACTTGCAAATTCACATTGAGCAATTTTTTTCGCTTATAAATGAAAACAATTCTTGTGATGAACTCAAAAAAAAGAACATTTAAGGTAATATACCATATATATCAGTTATGACACACACACACACACGCTCAATACATTAGCAACCAATGTATGTTTGATCTAAATTTCAATATTTTGCTGCTCTTTCTCGATTTACCCAAACTATCGCCAATCAATTTCAAACTAAAGTGTTGCATTTCACCCATGTGTTATGCAGCAAAACGGGCCATTTCGTTGGAAATTTCACAATAAAATCAATTAAATAATTGAAATCGCAGTGCACCGACGATGTTGCCGAATACAAGAAAGAGAAATGACTGAAGAATGTAGAAACTTCATTTACGAGCTGTTTGACAGATGCAATAACATTTCATGCGTCGTTCACACGCATAATTTGACGTTTCGCTTGTTTGTGACGTTGCACGTCACTGTATGGTATCGTACAACGTCCAACGTTATATTCTAGTAGAGTAAGTCTACAGTGTGCCTTGTCTACGCTGTTATACTCCGCTCTTCGTTGCTTGTTTCATGTAACATGAATCATGTTGCCTACGCTTCGTTCTTCGTGCTTCGATGATATAATATGTTTGATGAATGAATAGAACGTTAAATCGAGAGTGATTGTGTCATTCTTTTGACGATGTGTAAAACCGATTTCACCTTTTGAAATTGGCAACTTGTGAATGCAATGCGATCGATAGATAAAAACACGTTTCTGTTTTTAAATTGAGTAGTATTTATTTCATTTTTAGAAGATTTACAATAGATAGAGTCAATAAATAGATTCAGTGATTGATACTCGATTAGGATGATATTTATATAGATATAATAGAACATGAACATTTTGAATCTAATATATAATTTATGCATCATTTTTTGTTTATGGCTTACTTAAATTTAACTCGAATTATTAATTTGGACATTACTCCCATGGTCGACGTTTGATGTCGATAATTGATTGAATGCTATTTTAATAAAATATTTTACACTTTTTTCATACCTTAGTTTACGTTTGAATGCATTTTAATTTAAAGCAATTACATATAAATTAGAAATAATTTAAAATTACAACACAATTTCTTACTCTGATTTGAAACGATCAAGTTGCAGACACCAAATTATGCTAAAGAGGGTGGTTTTATTTTTGTTTATGAAATTGCATTTCTTTTTCTTTGAACAGGTTGTTCGAATGCATGTTCGTTATTACGGTTATCGTTATTACCGCTCACCGTACAAAGCAAATGGCAGAGATTTTGCCGGAAGCCAAGAAGCAAAAAAATGAGCGTAGATAAAAAATAACAAAAACCAATGGAAACTAAGGAAAATATTGATTTTTCATTATGTGCTGACATAAACAAACGTTGTGCTATAATTATTTTTCCTCCGTTGAAAAAAAAAACAACGAGACTTAGAGGAATGTATTTTTGTTTCAATCTACTTTATACTTTCACTGTACTTTTCCATCTGATACATATCCCCTAGAAGTCTTGATATTGGAACATTGCCGATGGTTTCCTTGAAAAACATGGACTCAATGATGAATGGCCGAATGGCGCGCAATGAAGGTAACAAAAGTAATAGACGACCAAAACGAGTCGGTTGACGTGGGTAATGCAAGCGAACATGATCCGATAGAATGCACTGGGCTTGGTCTTGTAGCATTTCAACCGGTTGAACGTCACACAATGCCGGTGTTTCGGGTGAAAATAAAACAATGGCTTTCATGCAACCGACTTCGGAACCATCCGGTGATATTTGACGAAATCGGCAGAGAATTTCTTGGATTGTTTTCATTTCACTCGCCGTTAGTGCATCATTCGGAATACGCTCTCGCACTTGTACACTGTCAAGCACTGCTCCCAAGTCAAATGGAACACTCCATTGAGCCAAATTCAGCAAAAATAACTCCTTCCATGATTCCTGCGGGACAAAATTCAAGGGACACATTTAGTGGCTTAGTTTTTTCTTTGTTAAGTCAAATAATTTCGCATTTGAGATTTTTTTTTTTTTACTTTTGTGTTTCACCACTTGATTGTTATCACAGTAATGCGGTTTTATTGCGATAAAATCAAGGCTCATTTTCTAAGGGTTTCGAATTGAAGCGGAAATAATACAGTCAAGTGAAACATCTAACAGTTAATCCGATTAAAAAGTTGAAGCTAATTATTTTTACGCAGCCGATTCTATTTTTGATTTATACGCCGTTTTTTAATTCCTTTGAAAAGGGTACAACGCTCAAAACATGGTTTGTTCTTTGTTATATTTGATTTTATATAAAATACAGACTGAAAATTAATCTCAATTCGCTTGCAAGTTAAGAAGTGATTTTTTTCTTTTGATAAAGTGCATTTCAATTTGAAAATTCAATTTTTGCTTGATTCAAATCGAATGGTTGACAAACCTGTAGCAATAGCTGTTGATCGTTTTTCGATAGCGTTTGAAACGGTACTAGGCATCGCACCCATCGAACAGCCATAAATAGAAGACGTGCCGATGTTTCTTGCAAAACCTCCCATGTTGGTAACATTGATGATGATGCAGACAACGGTGCCGTCGGGAAAATCATCGAATTGTGATAGTGAATGAATTCCTGGATGGAAATTTTCAATTTAATAAATTACAATTTACTTTCGTTAAAAATCGATAAAAACTAAAATTAGTAAAGGGTTCTTGATAAAAACTTTTTAATAAGAACTTTTCAATTTTTGAGATAAAAGTAATGATGATGAAAATTGTCAAGAAAAATATAATTGCTAAAAATTTTCAATATTTGAATAAAAATTAAGAAAAACAAAATGATCCCTACCTGACACTTATCCGGATTCATGAGAATATCCAAAAGACTGTTTTGCTGTTCGTTTCGCGAACCATTTTGATGTAAACTGTTGGAAGAAACCAAACCGTCACTACTTTTTGCGTTTGTATTCTCTGCGGTGATGTTATTGTTCGTTGACTCGTTGTTAGTTTTGTGCATGTTTTTTGGTGTGATGTTGTTGTTATTATTGTTACTATTGCTGTTTACAGATATTGGGCTTGCCACATTCTCGATGCTGTCTACAATCAAAGGTGGACTCACACTGTCTTGAGATGGTTCAATTGTGCTGGAAGTGTTGCTTTTCGGTGAGAAATGTGACTGGTGCGAAATGGTGGAAAGAGTACTCGGTACCACCGACGTTGAGATCGGCCTTCGTGGCGGCAACGCCGGCATTGGGTGCGATAAAACGTTTGGCACAATTACATTGGACTTGAAATTTGGAGATAAATTAGAAAATTAGCTTCGAATAACGTCTAAAAATGATTGATTTACATTTGAGCCAATTTAAATTGCTAAAAAGTCGAAAAGTTGGGAGATTATCGATTTTTAAGGCAACTTTTTCAAATATCGAGTATTTCTTAGATTGAATTCGTTTTTAAAACTTGTTTGATCTTTTGAATGACTTTCCTGGACATTTTGGATGAAGATTTTGATTTTGATTGAATTCCATTCATTTTTTGGAAAAAGTAAAGTTTATTTCGAATTACCAATTCTTTTATTCAGTTTGTTCTCTTGGTCTCCTTTTATTTTGTCAAATGTTTCATTCAAAAACATCATTAATTTTCGCTAAATGAAATCAACTTACCGGATGGAAATTTTTGTAAAATTCATTGGTCGATGGTACGGCTAATAAATGGTGTCCATGTTGTGTTTGTGCGTGTGGATGATGTGCTGGGTGTAGAATTGGTGAAAATGGCACGGGATGATGGATGTGCGGTATGACTGGATGAAAGCCAGACGAATGTCCTCCTCCCATTGCTGCGTTTTGTGCGTATGCGCTGGACACCAAGCCC
The DNA here is from genome assembly GCF_009176505.1 of Sitodiplosis mosellana. Lineage (NCBI taxonomy): Eukaryota > Metazoa > Arthropoda > Insecta > Diptera > Cecidomyiidae > Sitodiplosis > Sitodiplosis mosellana. The sequence continues at coordinate 158,945 of NW_022595245.1, forward strand.
TGAATTTGCAAATGACTTTGATGCGAACCATTTGCCATCAGCGCACTATGTAATTTTGGTTTTCTATGTAAACATGTAAGTGATAGAAAATTGAAAATTATTCATCATACGAAAGTGAAATTGCTTCAGTAACGGAAAAATAATTGAAAATTGTTATTTCCTTTTAGCAGGCACTTAAAAGAACCCAAAAAAAAACTCACCTTGGCCCACGTTCATGTTGGACTGCTGCAAAAGAGAATGCAAAAACCGATAAAAAAACAATTGAAAATTCGTATATGCTGAAAATTTGCGTGCGTATTACACTAACACACGCAATTTTGTGGTAATAAATAAATTTTGCATTTGTAATCTGCTGCATTCACATTGATAAAACCAATTTGGCAAATTGAATCATTTATACAGAAATCCATTATTCATCGATGTAAAATTATGTTTTGTGTTATCTTTATTGTTGTACATTGTAGTTTGATGACGAGTCAATCGGCATTACTTGATCACAACAGAAGTAGAATAGAAATGCAATTTGTACAGAACGATTCTATTCGAAAATCGTTGAATACCGAATTTCCAGTCATCGTGCATTGTTATGGTGAGAGGCAGCTTTTTGGATTTGGCATACCGACACGGAATACACAAAGGCAAATTATATTACAATGGCCGATGATGATGAATTCGGACCAGGCAGTAAATAAAAACATATATATATGTATATCGATTATAATGGTGAATGGTGTTCGATTAAATGCCGAATAAATCAAGCACAATGCAAACAATATCGCCTTCTGTCTCTGTCTCTGTCGTTGCACTTGTGTATTTTGGCATATGAATTGTAAATTGAAGCACATAGCGTATGTATTGTTGTTGTTGTTGTTCTGTCGGACATGTTATTGGCTGTGTTAAAACGTTTGTTCAACTCTTCGGCTTTTTCACACCCGATGGCATTGTATCATGTACTTTTTGTTCGACTGTCTCATACATGTGCAGCGCTCATACTCTGATCGCCATTGAATGTGTATTTGTGTTTGCTGTTTTCTAATAGGATTTTCACTAGCGCAATTCATGCTGACAGACTGACATGACACTAGATCGGATCGAAGGATTAAACAATGGGGGAATTGTTAATCTTTTCGTTAAACTGTGGCTCTCTGTCAGTCATTCCATCTCTGTTACTCTGGTTTTCATAGCTGTGAATCGATCCATTTTACAATGTGCGTGTGTGTAGTGTACACAATTGCGAAATTGAGAGGCTGTTCATACCATCAACAATGTTCACTTTCAACGTGATAAAATGGTGGATCCATCGAAACACAGTAGAAAAAAACAACAAATCCCCAATGCGAGATAACATTGTAACTTACACAGAATTCACACCGGAACTGCCATGAGTCCGTGTAATGTCAACAGAGAATTCACACAAAAATACACATCAAAAGTTTCAGATGTTATTTTTCGCTCGATATATTTATCACTCTGTATCGTCTCTGGCCCTCTTTTTTTTAGATCTAGCTTGCGAATTTTCCTTGTGTTTCGTTGCCAAACGCAAATAGAATTCCGAAGTACCGAAATTCCGCATTTGGTCATGTTCGATGTGATTGTATGTGTGTGTGTGGTCAAGAGTGTCACGGCTTCTATTTGTTGGTAAATAAAAGACCATGTTCGAGTTTTCCACCACTCATCTCCACCAAACCGAAGAATGGATATTGTGTTCGGCAAAGTGAAGCGATAAAAGTGAAGAGCACTTGATGTGTAATTTGGCATTGTTATCAATTATTCAATGCTATATTTTAAATGGCACCAAATGTGCCAATGCATTGTCACTGTCTTTTCCCGTTTGCTGTCTTCAGCCCGGCGGCTTGACTCAAATCGTGGTTAAGTAAAATAGATTGGCTTTCAAATCCTAATTCCCGTTAGTAAAAAGCATTTCGCAATTCGAATCCGCTTTCAATCGTCTCACTCCTCTCAATCTCACTCACTCTATCTCTCTTCTTCCCACTCTCTTTCTCTCTTTTGCTCTCTCGATTCATTCTGGAATCCCATCTTCGCATTGCATTCGTTCGCACATCCCATAAATGGAATGAATCTGCAAAGTTTCACACATTACACAATTATTGAGGTAAAAGTAAGGTTCGTTGTGTCATCAAACCACGTAATGCCGTTTTTCCCAGCCAAACCGAAAGGGAGACACTCGCTGACAAATGAACGAATACCAAATTGCTGTCGGCTATAGAAATGTGGATACGATGTTTTGAATTGTTGGCGCAAAGTGCACCATAGGCGATATTTAATTCTTTGACACTTAAATTTTAGGTTCATTTTGAATGATTTTATGGTCAATAGATTTGATTGTTGCCGTCAACAACAACCGAAAATGGTTTGAGGAGGAAACAAAATCCGCACAACTCCAAACTTCTAGTCGAGCGGAAGAGACCAAACGACGGAGTTTTTGTTCGGTTCATTTAAGAGGATTTGCTGTGGCATAACCTCAAAGCGAAGGATTTTCACCGATATCGATTGATTTTAACCACTTTTTTTGGACCAAAAATAAAAAAGTTCAATTCTTTCTGCAATTGAAACCAATGATTGATTTGGTTTTTTTTCTATTCGAACTAATAATTTATCAAATGAATTTCATTCTTTTTCGCTTAATTATTATTATATTTTGTGTTCCATTTTTGAAAACGCCCAAAATTCCAAAACAACCGTTATTTTAAATGAGAATTAAATTGCTGGGAAAAAAACAAAAAAATACTCTAAAACAAAAGAAAAATATTCTCATTAGAACTAAATGTTTTCAACTGTTTTTATCTCCCTAAATTAGCTTATTTCAAATTCGAATCGAATGCGTATTTTAACCAAAAAATGTGTTTAACGATGATCGAATAGTTACACATCACATATATGTAGCGAATGCATACAGTGTATGCCATACACACACAAATACATTGACGGCGGATATTGTTCCATTAATAGCCGATCCGAATGCAATTCGACGAGGGTAATTTTGTCATGATACAATTTCGAGTATGTGTGTTTTTTTTCGTCGTTGCGCTTCAGTGCGTTCATTGTTTTCGATTTAGCTTTTCGATTATAAACCCTCGTCGGATGAAGTTTGTTGCGCAGCAAATAGTCAGCAAGTAATAAAAAAGGGTCAGCAATGGTAAACAACAATTTATAATCATAGGTTTATTTAATTGAAATTAAAAGAAAACATAAACAAATTGATTTTTTTTCTCCTCTTTCTAGTACAGCAGCGGTGAGGTGGTGAAAGGATTAGGATTTTAAACATGGAAAATGGAAAGACGATGACGATGAATATGTTGTGCGTATTCTAAGTGGATTTTAACACATTTATACCAAGTTTTCAAAGAGAAATTTCACATTCGAGATAGTTTTATTCAATTAACACAATCATTATGAATGGATGAGCGAGTTTCAATCTTTTCATATGGTGAAGTAAGACGCTTTAGAAGATCTTTTCGGGATTGTACAAAGAAAATACATGCAAAACACATCTCAAACTAACTAAAGTAAACGGTGAAATAAAAGAGCTTTATACGATGCGATACTGCATTACGATGAAAAGATCCTCTGTATTAACTTTCCACTTTGTTGAACTGAAACGCAAAAGGAAGAGAATGAGTGCGAGCGAGAGGGAGAAAGAATAAGAGTGGGGCAGAAGGAGGAAGAGCGAGAGATAGTGAGAAGGAGATAGAAAATAGAAACGCGAGCTACTCTTCAACTACATCTCAACTAAAACCGAAATAAAACTTTGCAAAAACAAACAAAGAAGTGTGTTCATCGTCACAAACCAAACTGCTAAGTTTGCTAAAAGTGTATGTGAATTAATTTTATTGCTGACTACATAAGCCGTATGAAAATGTCATAATTCAATGTGTGTGTGTGTGTGTGTGTGTGTGTGTGTGTGTGGCTGAAATGTGTTCGAGATGCATCATCAACACACAAAGCGATAAAATTCGAATGGAGCTCGGTTTAGATGATGGAAATATTTTGTCGTTTTGGTGTGCGTGTGATATTATAACTTGTAGGCTCTAAGCTTATTGCCATTTTCCATTCGCCAAATTTCTCATTCCAACAATCATTACGGAGCATAAAATTCATTTTCGTGTGTGTCTATCGACGCCACACATAGGTGGTTCACATTCTCTCTCTCTTGCTATGAATGAATAACTCATGCGATTATAGTGTGTTGCTTTAATGCCAATTTGATATGGTTCACTTGTCCTGTGAACACACACACACACACACACACACACAAACTGTGACACACCGGAGTAGCGAGCTAAAGATCCGATGCCATCACCATCATCTCACTCTGCGTCCCATTCTAAATTGCAAATGATGTATTTCACGTTGTACGACGAAAACGTTAATATTAAACATTTATGAGAGCCGATAGTATGTGTGGCACATATGTAGAAAATCTCACGCCTTCATCGCACATCACTTTAACCATTTCACCACTAAAATATATGCCGCACATTTTCGTGGCTCATCGCTGTGTACATGTGTGTGTGTATTAAAATTGTCACAGTATCATAATGTCGCAAAAGCAGCACATCAATCGCAAAATACCCGATCCACACCACTCTCACACACACATACATATCGTTTTATAATCATTTCGATGTCATAGCCCGTGCCATCGAAAGATTAATCCTCGCATTTGATGTGTATGACTGTGAATGAGTGGGTCGTTTTTTCAATGGCAACAATCGACACACCGGTGTGTGGTTAATGCAAGCGAAAAGAATCCAGTCAATAGTGATCACAGCACATTCAATGGAGAGAACGATGAATTAACAGTTGTTTTTCCTTTTCAAACAGCCCGATTATTTGATGTATTTTCAGTTTAATAGCATCGCTTCGACAAGATTAGCATTTACAAAAATACGAAGCCTTTTGTGTGTAACACACGTATATTCAACGGGATCAAAAGATATTTACTTTTGATTAATTCGATACAAAAACAACACTTCTTTTGATTTTAAATTCCATCGCAAAGTTACACACACAAAAAAAATAAAATGATTCCTTTAATTTTGTCACATTCTTTTGTTAATTCGGCGACAAAGCTAGAAGATCCGAAAAATCTCATAAGGGATGTAAAATAACACAGACAGCCGAACATGATTTTGGATACGAATTTAGTGGGAAAACAATGGTTGATGTTCTGTGGATTATGCAAATTTAAACACGACTCAGCCCATTCGACTATATTTTTCCGTTTTTCGCGCTAAATCGCTGGTAAAACCGTGTTTATGCAAACAATGGCAATTACATAGGAAAATATTTTCTTGTTGCCATCCATCTGGATGTATCGAGTTGGAAATGCCCGAATTCAATCGTGCATTTATTTTAATGACATGATGAGCATCGTTTAAGATTGTTTGTGTTATTCTTAAATTTTATGTCAGAAGACAAACAAACCTCTTTCGTGGCTTTCGAAGTTGAAATCCTTTGGCCGCATGATGAAATTATGAGCTCTCATTATTTCGTCAGCGGACGGTTTGCTGGAAATATGTTTATTGAAGGATATTTATCCAGTTCGTGGCTGTAATATGCTAACAGTCTATTACACCAGTCTATCGTGCTGATAAGGCTGTAATGAATTTTCAAATTACATAGCGAATCACGGTGGACGACATTTGATGTCAATTAATTTTTCATTAATTTTACCAATTTCAACAAATTTATTCAAATTGGGAATTTTTAGCAGAAAATGTCTTTTTCGCATGGTATGAGTTTCGTATTTAATAGCATTCCTTCGTTTTAAAGCTTCTTGATTTGAATAATTATGTTCTGAATTCAAAAATATATTCTCATTTATAAGGGAATGAGTTATTTCCATTTATTTGTGTTCTATTTGAATTTCTGTGGAAATTCAATTTGAAAATTTAATGACTCAAGTCCTATCGTTTGAAAACGACAACATTGTCAGGTATTTTCTGAGAATGTACAAAACGAATGCTCAAAACTTTTCGCAAACGAACAACTTCAATGCCCAAATTTACCGCAACTTTTAAATTTTACAGCTAGATGACTGAGGCAAAGGTGACAAAGACAGGAGAACAACGCTCACACTGTCAGATTTCCCAATGTCAGGACACAAAACCACTTGAAAAAACTGGTGTGCCACAAACATTATTTATTCAAAACAATTTCATTTGTTTATTTTACACGAAACGGAATCGTCTTACCGGTAAACACAGATATTTTTAGATATCAATTCCACCTCCTGTCCATTTTGAGTGACAAAGTCTTATGTGAATTGATGTTTTCATGCGTGGAAAATTGAAATTGCAAAAAGGTAGCCAGACAAAGTTATTTTTGATTGAAAAATGGTCCAAAGAATTTGGGTGATTGTTTTCTTGATGTCATCAACTGTGTTTCACACTCGAAAAATGTTCATCAAGCGCTCTTCTATCTATCGCTAGAAAATCTCATTTCAACTTATTCGCCGAATGCTATTTTCAGTTTCAAAACCAATGCCATAGAAAAGCTTCTTAAATCTCCTTTCTTTGTTCGTCAGCACAATTGACGCCTGCATGCGCTCGAATTCACAAGCATAAAAATACACAAACGTAGAAAATTGAAAAGGCGTTCGGATGTTCAAGTGTAGGAAGAAAAAAAAGTGAACAAGCAAATTCAGTTGGAAAAGACGGCAGAAAAAGAGACAACCCAGAACATTATCGAGGGGGAGAAAAAAGAACTGTTGAAAGAAGGCAATCAATTGAATCGTTGACACATTTTCAACTAAACGGTTCTTAAAGAGATTGTTCCGTTGATCCAATGCCTCACTCTTATTTACCGCTTACAAATTCGAAAGATACGCTAATTTGCTATAAATGTCATCAATCGCATTATTTGATCGTTTAATGATTTGGGTTTACATGAATCCCGGTCGACTGAATGGAATTCAGAATGTTGCCTTTGTTTTTATACAGTTTTGAAATTTTGCTTTGAAGAAAGTTATTTTGAAAGTGAATTTTAATCCTTTAACTGACTGACACTCGAGTTTATCATCGCAAATTACGATTCGGTATTGAATTAAAAGGGTTAATTCACAACTTGTGAATCAAAAGTTCACCGTGTGGTAAATGCCAACAATTGACTACTTTAAAACTAAATAGCATTTCATTTTTTGTATTCGCAGTTTGATAATTTTCTAATGCATTGCAGATATCGAGATTTCATGCCGTAAAAATAGAAATAAATTTCACCATCGATCAAAAATAATAATCAAAAGTTGAAATTATAATTTTGTGGAAAATATCATCATTTCTGTTTGCTTTTATCATATATCATATTCTTTGTTGTATGAAATTGCTAATCTCTTGTGTTTTGTAGACTTGACATTGACGAAAAAATGGTTTTCAAACGAAGATTCAACAAATTAACATACATAACTTACCATCTTTGTTCATTGCCGATTGAAAGCATTTGGACAATCGACATGCACGGCATTGATTTCGATGTGTTTTATCAACCGGACAACGTCCTTTCAAATCGCCCGTTGCTTTGCATGTATAAATGCGATTTCGATGAATGCTTCGTTTAAAAAATCCCGAACACCCATCGCAACTATAAATTCCATAATGTTTTCCGCTGCTTCTATCGCCGCACACTTTGCACGGAATATCCAAAAGACGATCACCTTTCGATGGGAAAAGATAGAAATTCTTTAATATTTCTGAATATTCTTTTTAAAAAACCAACAAAATTCGTTGAATACAAATAAAACAATATAAATATTTAAAAAAAATATTGATAAAATAGATTCACAGCTTTAAAACGTCCCTTAAAATATGAATAACTTCTCTTGCAATTCAAAAAGGGCTGCGAGAATTAGGTGAATTATTCAAGCGTGTGACAAATTTGAAAGAGATTGTTGAATGAGCGTCAATCTTTTGTGATTGATAAAAGATGACAAATATGACGAGAGAAAGCGTATGTTTTTCATTTCAATCAAAATATTTATTTTAAAACGGTGTGAGGATATTAGTGGAAGAAAATTGTGCGCAAACCCACTTATCAAAACATAAAACGCGTGCATTTCATTTCGTAGGAAAATCAGATCAAGCGTTTAGTTTGTTTATTATTTGCATCGTTTCAGTTAAGTGTTGCATAGCCAATGTGTTGAATGCGTGCCTAGGCACATCACGACTTATCATCATATTTTGCCGTTTGGTTTAAAGTACACGGGTCCTTTTTTTGTTATTTTATTTAAAGTGCTGCTTAAAAAATCCTTTCCATTCAATCGCAACAGCGTTGAATACAAATCATAGAGGGTTCTCAACAACCACCAATCCAAACATATACGGAATATTGTACAACGGGTTATTATTTTCCTAGTCTTTTTTTCAATGTTCGGCGATATTTTCAACAATCGCGTATTTATTATTGTGGTAAACCTTTAACATTCTTCGGCCACTCAATGAAATCAACAAATTCGCTCATTGTATATCGAGTCTGTCGCGCCTTTGTCACACCAGCATTTATGAGAAACTCACTTTTCACAGCAAACAACAAATACGGAACGACGACAAATCAGGCGGCGAGTGGCACTTGATTAAATCGTAACATTTTCATTTTGTTGAGAACCATTTGATTTCAATGCAAGAATCAGTTTTGTATGCAACGAATCCACTTGAGAATTTGTTACATATTGTTCACGTATTGCCCTTGCATTTTACGCGGTGCTCAAGTGTTTCCACCAATTCAAACATGTCAATTCAATGTCAAAATTCCACCTTTTTCCAACTAAATCACATCTTGTTTCTTTTCTCATTCGCACTTTTACGTTTTGGAGTGGTCCTTTGGAAATTATGTTGGTTTATTGAAATCTAAGTTCAGTTTTATTTTCTCTATTTCTTCCCAAGTTTCTTCTTTTTTCGAAATTTTGTGTGATTTCGAGCAGTTCAATTGCTCAAGATTTGGAAATTGTTCAAAATTCAATTGTCCAAGAAATCGCCATAAAAATCGTTTTTCACAATTTCTTTTCGAAAAGACTTTTTGCGTTTTCTTTTTTTAAAAAACTGCATTTTGCATCGTTTTTACTTCATCTTAGCAATAAAAGATTAGATGTTTTCATTCAGTTACTGATCTTAATTCTTTCCAACGTAAAAACTTTGAAAATTTCAAGTTTAAATGGATTCTAATTTGAACGCCGGAAATTTACCACCCTATAACGACCATGCATCCGGAAATTGAAGTACAAAAGCTAGCGAAAAAATAATTCTCACGGCAAATATTAACGGTCAACATCTCGAGAAATGGAAACAATACGTATTCCACAAAATGCTGGTATGAACTCTTCACTTCTTTTTTTGTTGTTGCAAGAATCACTTTTTTCTTCATTGCAAATTTTATCATATGTATGAAATAAAGTACTTCATTTTTAAATAATTCACGAATATTTTATATTCAATTGTGCAGAATAAATTATAAACATGGTTTTTACCTGTACCCATTCTTCTAAAGTGCCGCAAATTTATGGCTGCCACTTTGTATGGTTCGAATCAAATTGTTTGAAACCAAGTTAGTGAAAATGTGAACGAAATCAATTTATGCACAAAATTATTTCAAAGTCTTTTCACTTAAAAGTGTCTCTTTTTCAAACTTGTACCACTTTTATAATTCCACTAGATATTTTTCACCCACTTTGAACTTTCAAATTGAAGTTGATATTTTTCCGAATAAAATATTCTGCGAAAAATTCGAAAAATTCAAACAAATTGCACAAAACGAAGAGAAAATTTGTAACAAAAAAAAAATTGGTGTAACTGCACTGCAATAATAAAATGTTAAAATTTATTTGTCCAGAGGATGAGAGAAAATTAGCTTAGACGTTGGATCGCAATGATCTCGACTTTGAATAAATAACGGAGCGACTGCGATCATTTAACTTTGCCGATTAGCAGCTAATTGACGACTCAGAGACTTTTACAAGCTTTCCGCCAGCAACCAAGTACCAACTCTTTGACTTCAGGACACGGTAATGTTCTCAAGCATTATATAGAATCGTATATAATACGTACACACAAACACTGGCGCAGAGACACACACGCGGACACCCAAATGTAACCGATTGGGAAAAAGAGGTTGTGTTGCAAGTTCGAGAGCATCGGCAATAGCAACAGCGGCGCACGGTGATGACTACATATAAAAACAGCACATATTGTGAATATGCCAAGTGGCAGAAGAGCATCCACATTGCTACATGGAAAATGTTATAACTTTTTGTTATTCGTTCTACCCGTTTTGCTGTGCGTCAAATAATCAAAAATTGGAAATGGTGGTGGCAATGAACGGCGTTGTTTCCATATACTTATGAGCCCGTGTATAACGTAATAATGGTGATGCGACTGCCACATCTGCAAACACAGCATGGAGAGCGAGTGAGAACGATACATTGGGAGCGAGTGAGTGAGTGAGTGTGCGAGGCATCCTGTGTGCATATGTCTATCAATACGCATATTTGTATACGTTTTATAACCATCAGCCACCAAGTTGCTGACATCTCGTCTTTTCGAGGGAAAGAAGGCGTGGTTTTTCGGCTGATATGTTGATGTTTGCAGCAACAGCAGCAGAAGCGACACTGCCAGTGGTAGTTGGCAATATGCGAGTGCGAGCGATGCTTATGATGATGATGATTCGTGTATGGATGATGTGCTCGCTCTTTCTCGCCCGCACATATCAGCTCGTCGTCTCCGTCGCCGTCGCCGTCGTCGTCAGGTTATCCGGCCGAATAATAGACGATTTTTTGACTGTGTAACATTTGCGCTATGTACAAATTGAATTGCATTAAGTGGATGTTTGTGTGCGGGTTGGCATTTTGTATAAGCTATGTAATAATTGGTATGAGTTATTTACAAATATCACACCGAATGCTGAGCTGCCGTTCGGATACTCTCAGTAGCACACCCTACTATCCGCTTACGCTCACTCTCGCTCGCTCGCTCGCTCTCACTCATTTGTAATAAATATCAGCTGAACTTTTTGGTGAATGTCAACATGATACATAATTCTGGGATGCCGATATGCGAATTTGGACGTCATTCGAGGGCGCCAGAGAGAACATCTGAATTAGAGGAGGCGGCGGTGGTAGCAGCAATAGCCAGTGAAAAAGTTACATTTTTATTCGCATTTGTCCAGTGGCACACAAGAGCATACCAAAGCGTTGTAAGCCGATCGAGTTTACGATTCCTCACAGCGGTTGAATTTCTGTACGATTTATCGTTGCCAAATACGTCCAATGGTTTTTGCAACAACGTCACTCAATTGTACTTCTCGAAACATTTTTTTATTGGCTCTGTCTTGTTCTGCGGTGGAAGAAACAAAATCACAGTTGAAAATCGAAATAGCAATGCGAATATTCTAGAAACGAAACACTTTTTCCTCGATTTAAATGGGATACAAATACTTATTCCATGTTAATACTCAACACCAAAAACCCCACTATTTACTAATTCTCATGCTCCAGAAATTAACTGCACCGGAGTGAGATACGGAGAGAAAATAGAAGACGATTTGGCCAATGAGTTGAATTGCTAATTTGATGGTACCATCTGATGCAGATTACATTTTCAGGAAATGTGTGCTGTAGTAACTTTAATTGCCTTAGCGATATTTCGCCTTTGTGAAACAGTTCCAGCACACACCGATGCCGATAGATATAGAGAGTTGGTGAAAAGAAACAAAATGGCACGTGCGCGTGCTAAATGCCGAAGTCAGTTGAGCAGTTTTCTTACTTTTCGTATCCTTATCCATCTCCATCTCGTCTCTATCTCTGTGTGTGCATGCTTTTTGTGCTGTGAGTGAGCGAGTGTGTGTGTGTGTGTGTGTGTATGGAAAAGTGTGAGAGAGCAGTGTGTCACATTTGCGGTTATATTAACCAGTCAACGTAGGTACCAGTAAGTCGGGTTCCGTATATGGGCGCGGTTTAACGTCAATGATTCGAAATTTTTACGATTTTAGACACACCTTTTCATCGGGGCGCCTTCTCTTCCTTTCCGTTCTTTTTTCTTTCCTTTTGTTGCTGCTGTTGCTCTGCTGGCGTCCTTACATCTTCTCACCGCATCTCGAAGCAAACGAAATATTTTGCACGAAGCGTTTTCAGGAGAAGAAAACGGAAAATATGATAAACGATTCATGTGATCGAAACAAATTAATCGAGCAAATATTGATTTTCAAGAGATGAACACGCAGAGCCCCATCAAGCGATTATTTCTGTATGGATTGAAGCGATTCCACTTGGAAAATTGTTTACATTTGCAAAATTATCCGATTAATTTGATGACTTTTTATTTTTGGTTATTTTCATTGAAATTTTTCCAAATTTAAACTTTATCCCAAGGAAAATGGAAACTTCTTTTCAACAAATATTCGAAAGCGAAAACTTGTTTTCAATTTAAAAAAAAATGATCGATTTGCATTCAAATTGAATTTTCTCTTTTTCTTCCTACGTTTTTTTCTTCTTCCTTCCCGGAAAACGATACAAAATGATATTTACAACCGCTTTTTGTTCGTTTACAACCATCTGATATTATTTTCACGCTGTATCTAAAAGAGATTCATCATGTTAAATGAATTGAAAGAATCCCCGAGCGCGCGATATTCGTTGTAGCTTGAGTACACAATTTGTTGGCAATAAAGTTGAAAGCGAATCATTGCATCAGTCATAATTTCGATTGTTTAATCTACCAAAGGCTCACATAACATAATAATTTATACACTGTTGTGCGTGTTACTGTTACTTTTATTCGGGAAATTCGGTCATAAAAATTCTAAATCATCAAATGCATTTGTGAATGGGAAAAAAAGAAGCTACAGAAAGAGAGCAAGAGACATTGAGAAACGCGGACAGAAAGCAGAATGTGTAGGAAGATGAAAAGAGCGAAAAAGGGACTGCGTGCATGTACGGCAACGGACGATATAAAACAAAACTGAAAAAAATGACACAAAAATTGAAATAAAAATAGGGCAAAATAGCAGCGAAAATGATGTTGATCGCGCTACATTCGGAATGGCATAGGTGAGGCGAGAGATGTATTCACTTTTACCACGCAAAAAGGAATGCGAGAGAGAAAAACAAGCGAACGACCGAACAAAACAAAAATGTAAAACCCCAAAAACACCGTACAGTTCATAAAGCAATTTTTATTTCGAACAACGAATTACAGTGCAAGCATGTGATGTGGTTCCCATAACACAATTCGATCGTAACAGCGAGTTTACCGAGTCGAGGTGCTGTTGCTGCGGCCACTTCTACTGCTGCTGCTGTGGTGCGATTTTCGTGCTGTGCGTAAAACACATTCGACTTGCTTCTTTTTCGGCATATTACGGCACGGTGTGTGTGATGTGCGGGGAAAACGGAATAGCGGGTGCAAATCGACGAACATTTAAATATGATGCTACTACCTAATTCAAGTCGCCAGTTACAATATTCCACTCTATCCCGATATTAACATACTTTGTGCACGCAATGCATGGAAATAGAACACGGTGATGCTGTAATTGCGTGTCGAGCATTGAGTTTTCAGTTGAGTGCAGGGAGTCGTCATCGTACAACGTGTAAATACAAAACGATCAACCACCTCATCATTTGATGTTCATCATTCCAATGAGAAAGTGAGTTGAATCGAGGATAGGAAGAAAATAATGAAGCGGACAAACTAAATTGTCAGTTAATTTCAGCTGCTTTTGTTGCATCCCCTCTATTGGCCTTTGCATCCATCAATTAATTTCCAACGACACGTATCACTTTTTTCTCTCCTCACTCTCATCTTGTTTCCGGGTGGATTTGTTGGCGTGCAAGTCTTATTCGATTTTCAACTTGCTTTGCACTGCATGAGAATTATTTCGGAAACACATTTTGTGCGCACGGAAAAATGAATTATCACGTGAAACGGTAGGATGTCAGCTGCCTGCTGAAAGAATCAAAAACATCGATTCGAAATGAATAGACGTGAGAGCTGTGGAAAAAAAACACAGACCGGAAAAACAAAATAAATTATATCGTTATGCGTGCGAATGTGGTTTTCCGTAGCTTCTTTTCAACATGAAACGAATTTTCTAATGCGATTCGATGGTGTTCGGGGCGTTGTGTCTCGTCTCATCATCACATTGCCATTCAGAGCCAGTGCTTCCGAAGTGAAAAAGGTGAGCGCTCGGTGTGCCAAAGCCGTTGTTGCCTAATAATTTGTTGGCATGTTCATTTTTTTTTTCTCGTACGGTGTCAATAGGAAACGCATCTCACTCTGGTGCTTGAGAAGACTGTTGATGTTTTGTAATTAAATTAAGAGGGTAGAAAAAGCAATTAGGCGATTTTGTTAATGCTCATTACAGCGTGTAGATGGGATTTCTTTTGTTTCTTTCGTTCAGTCGTCGGTGCTTGACATCAAACCAGGGTTTCCGGGTCCAGTAAATGCTCAAAATGTATGTCATTTTGCGGACAGCAGCACATCGGGACGAGAAAACACCTCGACTTATTTATACCATTGTTTCGTTCAATGGTTTTCGCCACTTCGTGGTCGTACAATTAAAAGATATTATCCCCGAGTTGAGACAACTGGCAGCTGCACCGTGTGACGAACGGGAATTACTCACTGAGCAACGGGAAGCAACATTTGCCAAAGTTGACAGGTTTCGAATTTATTCGGTGAAAACAAAGTCCAATCGCTAAGTATTCGAATTTGAATTGACGGCCTGAGAAGAAAAACCTTTCCTACAAAACCTGTGCGCAGAACACAAACACAGAAATTTTTTTGTCAAAAGGCGAACAGCAAATTTGCGAGCGCAAAAACCTAATATATTTACAGCGAGCGCAAAAGTATAATAAGCCTATTAGCATGCAAACTCCGTATAAGTAGGCCTGTTATGCTTTTGCGCTCGCTGTAAATATATT
>NW_022595245.1:173970-238054 GCF_009176505.1 Sitodiplosis mosellana
TTCTGTGTTTGTGTTCTGCGCACAGGTTTTGTAGGAAAGGTTTTTCTTCTCAGGCCGTCAATTGTCCTTTGTGAAAAGCTTAAAAAACCCTCATCGGAATGAGTGAAAAAAATTAAATCAATAAAAATGCTTTCATCATTTTATTGTCTCTGCATAAACATTTCAAAAGCTGTGTGTCGCGCGAGACAAAAAATCCATTAAATTTTAATTCTGTCAAGGAGTGTATCGAATTCGTTTTTTCACACCATGAAAAAAAAGGATCTGCTTGAACATTACTCCTTTCATGTCACGTCGTCCTTTTTGTTCGAAAGAAAAGAGCATCGCGTGAAAAAAAAGCGGGACACAATCCTGTTTGGCAACAAAAAATGTATGAGTGTGTGTGTGTAAACAAAGTCTAATTCGCTTTTCTCGCTGAATACACATCAATTAATGTGGCAAAGTGAGCAGCAGCAAAACGTTGAGAAAATAAGAATGCAATGGATGCCATTGCCATTGCGACGCGACACATCAATTGCGGTAGAAAAAGCGTAATCGAAAGGCAAACATATAAATTACGAGCGCCAAACAAAAATCGCTTGCCAAAGCAACGGTGAAAATGTGCTATCCTCTGCACATCCCATACACATATCACACTGCGTATGCCACATCAAATCACTTAATTTTGCTGTGTCACGAAATGGAAATCTCGCCACTTCGAAAATTTAGCTGCTTTTTTTCTCTCGGCTCTTCCGTTCTGCGTTCTATCTCTCTCGTTCTCTATACGTTTCTCGCTGTGATGTTCGCATTTTTGTTTGCATTTGGGTCGCATCTATTAACCAATTATTGTTATCACACGTTGCTTTCAACTGAAACCATTGTGATTAAATAGAAGAAATGTTTTCTTTCCACAGATGCATGCACATTTTGTTTACTCTTTTTTTTCTCTGTTCAGCCGTTTCGTTGCATACATCATAAAACCATTCAAATTCAATTCATTTTAATGTGCTCAAATCACGACACATACAACAAAAACAGCAGCAGCAGCAGCCGCAACAGCAACAGAAACAACTAAAATTCGATAAATGCTTTCTAAATGGATTTAACGAATTGGATGATCGGCACGGCACACGTATGCCGTTCACGTGACCTTAGCAAAACATTACACCAGCTAATCTCTGTGTGGCGGCGTTCAAATGAAAAGCGCAGCTAACCAAACAAAACACCAATTTTTTCTGCTTTTGTACGAGTTGAAGTGGATGAATAAAGCTGTTAATGGGTAATATTTTGATGCGTGGGGTGGTTTTGGCAAACTTACCTTTCCTTGGAAAAAATCTATGCGAAAAATATTTGCGCGCTGTTCAACTCATTCCAAAATTTATTTAAATGATTTTACGTGGCTTTGACTGTGCACGTGTTCTCACTTTATAAATACACCCGAACCGGGATTTGAATGTTAATTTTGGTGTATGTCAACGAACGTTAACGCGGTACCACTGGTAATTTTTGCGTTAAATTGAAAATTTCTTGAACTCTCTTGCTTCACCTTTCTCTCTCTCTCTCTCTCTCTCTCTCTCTCTCATTTAAGCATTCGTCAATTTGCAGGCAGCGTAAAAATAGAAAAATAAACAGATTCGCTTACGGAGAGAGGAGGTACCACCGTATTTGTCGCCATTTAAAATGGAATCATTTGAAATTTATGCTGGCACTTGATTTGTGCCTACAGCATCAATTTGTGTGCACTTGGTGTGAGTTAATTGAGAGCGCAAACACGTTTCGCTTTTCTTCGAATTCGTGTCATTTCGAATTTGTCATCGTGTTCTTTTTTCGATCTCATCATTGGATAAAAGAGTGTATTTCTTTTGAAGTGAAATTGAGAAATCATCAATCAATTTGTTTGGGTGATATTTTTTTATTTGAGGTCTTCCAATTGAATCAATTTAACCTAATGGATGCAAGTATTGTTATCACTGTTGGTGCTTTTGTTGGAAATCGTAAAAAATTTATCATATGTCATGGAAAAGATGTCATAATCTCGCCCCTTTCTCTCTTGTTCCCTTTTTAAATTGGATACAACAAGGAAAATGTGTCAGCAGTAATCGTATTTCTTTCAAATAGGAGCATCATTCGTATTTGTATTTAATATTCAATAGAAAAGCGATTGATACGAACAAATCCTTCAAAAGGAGAATTTCTTTGAAGAAAAAAAAATCGAAAATCGAAGAAAAAACATCAACAAAACTTTCTTCTGCTTCCAAAGCGAGGAAGGGGAAAAGGAACGAGTTCAATCAAAGTGATGTTTTGTAATCATGATTTTTGATTTTTCGTCAATATTTGTAACGTTCGTCCATTTGTATTTGTTTTAACGAAATATCACGAACTTGAAAAGCCAGATTTGCCAACATGGCGTGCTACTGAACCGTGATTGCATTCGATGATGGCACTTAGCGTGGGTCGTCGTAGATGCCTATAGCTCATCGTTCGGCCCTCGAAATCAGCGTTTCACGAAAATGCGTGTATGCGCCATCCCGAATGTGTATGTGTGTGTGGAAAACCAAACCGACCGAAAAAGGATTGAATGTTTACTAAATGTAAACAGCAAAGCTTTCGGTGTGATTATGACATTTTCAAACACAAACAATGGATTCGACAACGAATGAACGGATGGAATTGATAGGAGGCAGAAATTTATATCATCCATTTGGAATGCCGGGCTGATGTGTTTGTCAAATGTATAAATTATAAATAAAATACATATTTATTTGGGCACAAAAGCTTATCCTCATTTCCAGAGGCCATGTTTAAAGTACAACCGGGCGAACGAGCAAATGAGATACGATTCCAACACAGAGTTCAATCAATGTTGCCCTTTCATCCCAAGGCAAGCGATTTTCGAGTGCAATCTCATTCGAAATGTTAACAAGTTCGTTTTTAAGTTGATTAAAATCAAATCAGCAAAGGGATTGTGATTTGTGTTTATCTTTTTACTTCTCCATCGTCAAAGTGTACATCCAAAGAGCAAATCACATCTAAAACGGGGAACGCATAAAAGAAAACCAAAATTCGATTTTGATGTATATTTGATTTTTCCATTTTATTTCAAATTCATAATTTAAATATATCCTTTGATTTTTCTCTTATGGATTTTATTTTCTTTTTTTCTTTTCTCACTATAGATTAATATTGATTATTTGTCGTCATTGTTAATGTATCAATGCGGTTTTATACTAAAGAACAATCAGCTGAATATATTTGTTGCTGTTTCCATCATGTTATTCTGATTATTTTCATTTTGACAAAGCGACGTGCCTATTTTTGTTGTTGTTGTTGTTTGTGCATATATTGGATTCAAAGTGGAATTTTTGTTTTTTTTTCCTTAAAATGTTTTGTTTTAAATTGGCTAATGCATAAATAAGTATTGAGTGTTTTTTTATATTTCAAATAACAGCGTCTTATTAATTTGTTCTGTTGTGATTAGATTTTGAATGGTTTGCCTAAAAATTTTTCGCTTCCAAATGGTTTGGTACGAACTGAATAATCTATTGAAAATTGGGTTTCAATTAATTTCCGATTATTGAAAATGTGTTGTCATTTTTCCAAATTCATTGCTGATTTCTATTCCGAATCAAGATTTCATCTTGAAAATCATCAATTTCCTCTATTTAACTTGATTGAATTACTAATTTTCAATTCATCAAAATACAATACGATTTTAATTTATGCTCGCTCAATTATTCCCTTTTTATTTCCAATTTATTTATATGAAATTAAACTCTTTAACGTTCATAATTTTTTTTTTTTTGAAAATAAAAATTGTCTCATTTGGATGGATGCAATCATTTCATATCGGTTTGGATTTTGATTTTTTTTTTTCACTTTTCTCAATATAACGAAGACCAACTAATCAAAACCTAAAGACGATTTTAAAATCTAAAAACTTCGTACAAATGGCGACACATAAAAAAGGCATACACATTAAACAAACGTTTAGCAAATATCCAGTACATACATGAGTATTTCAATGGGGGAAGAAACAAAAACAACTATTACTTCATTATCAAAAGATTCGGTGCGGAAAGTTGGAAAGGAACGAGGAAAGCGAAATTGACGAGAATTTGAATTGAAATTTAGGATTAGGGCAAATGGAATACGATATAGCAATATGGGTACTTGAAGGAATTTTTCAAAATTGTTCATTGGACTTTTCTTTACTAAGAGTCTTTAGATTAGTTTTGAAATCCTAGGATAAAAAAAAACAGATTTTTAGAACACATTTCGGCGACCATTTCACAAAAGTTCACATAAATCACAAAAATTGATGATGGCTTTTTCTTTCATTTGCCTTTGTTTACTTTTTTCCATTCCCTTTTTTTATTTTATTTTTTTATTTTTTGCTTCATTTTAATTTTTAGTTGCCGTGAACATGTTTTTAAAAATTCAGAAATATTTCTAATTTTGCCATTTTTCTTTGAATTAAAAAAAAATGCAACAAAGATGTCTAGAATAAAAAATCTTCATTTATTTCGAAAAAAGCAATCAACTTTGTGAAATGTGCCGTTGAAATTCGATGAAATTTTTCCCCTCTAAATTTTCCTTCAAATCGGAATCTTTTGCAAATCGTTTCGAACATAACTCGTCATAGTAAGAGTTATTTTAGTTGTATCTATCGCAATTTATGTTTCTTTTAATCTATAGCAAAAAACGTTTAATGCACACAAAACCTTAACTGTTTCCGTTGTTTGTTAGGAAAGAAAAGTGATCATGTACAATATTTGAATTTATTTTCCAGAAATTGGTTGAATTTCTGTTCATGGTTTTAGTTTTTGTCCTCTGCACACGTGTGCTTGTGTGTGTTTGCAAGAGAATCCTTGTCCATTCAAAATTGCCAATCATTCAAGTTCTTTGAAAATAATCGATCTTGCGTATATAATCATTTTCTGCGTATTTCTATCGAAAAACGTACCACTATTCGTACAGGCTAATCATCATAATACTAATAATAAAATAGACACTTTTTACACTTGACACATATGAAAGTGGGTTGAATCGTATTCAATTGCAAATTAGGAAAAAACGTTGACATTATTCGTTTAATTTGGCCAACACCGTTTCCGTTCATTGGCCTTACAATTGTAGACTCTAAATTAATCGTGAGTTGTAAAAAAATTAATAGGAGTTCTTTCGTCTAAGTTTCCGCTTATCTCTCAACCGAATGCATAGGATCTTCCCACGTTTCGTGTCACCACAAATAAAAAAAAAGAAACAGATAAAAAATCACAGAGTTCAAAATTATACGTTCAATTGTGTGTGTCAATCGCATAAAAACAGTTCAAATGCGTGCACAATTTATTTGATTCACCTCATCTCATGTGTGTATGTGTGTTTGTATAAATTTTCCATCGAACTTAAGTTTGGTTTTGTAAATAAAACAAACAAATAAACAAAAATAAAATACAATGAAAATTGTCCATACAATGTATCATTAACGCTCGTTTAAGATTTGGTTTTGTGCCAGCTACAATTTGCTGCAGTAATTATCTACTATAATTACATTTTGTTTCAAAATAACTTTTTCTTCTTCTTTTTTTTCTTCGAATCGAATGTGTGTGAGATTTCTAAATTTTATCAACAGCTGGAACTCGGAAAACGCACATCAAATTGATTTCTTTTTGTTTTGTTAATTTTTTTTTCTTCAAATATTTTCTTCTCATTTATTGTTGAATAATTTGTTGCATTGTCTCTCATGCACCGCATAAAATGGATGTCAAAATGGGATTGACCAGAGTCGCAGTGGCTGCAAATTTCATGCTGAATGCTACTATCTTGGATTGATCACTCTCAATACGGTGCCAGACATCTTTTTTACCTCATTGTGATTGCCCAGTGATGCAGTTCCATCACTTGCGATGTACAATTGCAGTCCGCCGCCGCCTAAAATTGAAGGAACATTGTTTAAGTCCATTGTTCATTTTAAGGTCAAGGAATAAAAAGCTGTTTCAAAAGCGCTCTCACCTTCTCCAACTTGATCTAATTTGGTATTTTTCAGCAGTTCGTCAATCAATGAATCTGGATTGACTCGTGTGCCTTCGACACGTCCCGACACTGTAGTCACACTATCGTCTAAACCTTTCTTCCTTCTTTCCGCCGCTGCTTTCATACGGTCCAGCGAACCAGTCTCACTGACAAGTGAACCTGCACTCGGATTTCTACTTTTACCCAAAAAGAAACAAACACAATTCAATTAGTTATATTTTATCTAAACGATTCCATCAATGATGGAATCAATCAAGCATCTGTTGGATCTCTACTGAACAAAATATCGTTTGATCTATGAAACAACATAAAAATCAATTCAATTTAATTGATAATCATCAATTATAATTGAAATTGAAAACGAAAAAAATTGAAAAACCAACAACAACAACAAAAACATTTACGACTTTTCAATTATTTGAAGAAAGAAACATGAATTATATCTCTAAGATGCATGCAAACATAACAACAAAGAAGAAGAAGAAAAAACTTAAATACCAAACTGAACTGGAATTAGTAAAGCGAATCGAAGTGTTAACTGAAATTATCACATTACAACATAACATCGAATTCATGCAGTTTTTTTCAGATGTTATTGCAATCAATTTGCTTTTTACTATCGTGAGTTTAAGACCAAAAAAGTACGTGTTACGCGTGTATATAAAAATTCAATTGATAAAAAACAGCTATTTTCCCTTTTCATTGCGTTCATAAGCGCTTAATAGCTGATTGATAAATGAAAACGGCACAATTATGAGGTAAAAGTGGTTTGGATGAATAACACATAAATAACTACAAAAACGAATTATATATTTTCAATCATAACATGAACAAAGAAAAAAAAACAGAAAAATCGACGTGTTATGTGTTTGCACATAATAATTTGATCGGACGTTTATTTCATACATCAAAAGCCAAAACTGTTCGCTGCCAAACAAGAATCCAGCAACAAAATCTTTCGAAAGTCATGTTTTCTCTCTCGAATTCTTTGACAGCAAATGTGCGATACAATGTGTGCACAAGACTGAAAATACATTTCAAGGCTGATCCAATTTGTAAGTGTCCTCCTCCTTCAACATTGTTACTTGAATTGACCTTCATTCGAAGGTTTCAAATTCCATGTCGACAAAATTAAGGAGAAACGTCATTTTTTTCTGGATGTTATAATCCATGAATATTCTATTCATATTCCATATGAATGGCTCAATATTGAGTCTTTGGCGTTGGAAGGCTTTGGAAAGGAAATTTTTAGCAAAAACTAGAAAAGTGTTGATGTCCATCAGGATGCTGGTAACAGCTTGACCATGTTTGGTTAAAGCCAATTTCAACCCAAGTTGGTTTGCTTTGAAAAATAAAAAACCCTTGATGAACGAAATTCATTCGAAGGAAAATAACACATAACATCATCCATCAGTAAACGTATCGAAAGAATATTAGCCAATTATTGTGAAAAATTAAATGAAAACTCTCTAAGCGAGCAATCAAAACGAATCTATTGGAAATCATGCAACAAATTGGGAAAATTCCATAGTAAAAAAAAAGAACCGTTGAAAAGAAAAGTGTTTGTTAAAAAAAGAGCAGACGAACATGTTAGCACTTGGTCGTCGGATCACTAAGCATGATGATGGCGCGACCATTGGGTATGTTGAAGTGGACGCCAGCAATGTAGTCGTTGCGTTTGAATTGATCGATTGTGAATTGGCACTATTGCAGGTAGCTGACATTGATGAAGATGGATTTGATCCCAACGATGACGTCGAATTTGATACGATTGTTGTGGTTACAACGGTGGTGGTGGTAGCTGAGGCAGCAGCAACAGCCACCTGTTCACTTAAATTGCATTGATTTTCTTCTGGACTGGTGGTTGCATTGACAACGGCCAATTGACGTGAACTACCATCCAACAGTCGGCGATGCAACCCACTTATGTTTCTAGCGTTTAGTGTTTTTTTTATTAGTTTGCAACAATTTTTGATTCGTTCACACATACAATATATGGACACAGAATATGAAAACACACGGAAAAAAAGAAAATGTGAAAGAAAAAAATAGAGATGAGTTATTTAGTTTAAATTGGTATGAATGAATTAATATAGTTAAAAAAAATGGATGTGCTGGTGAATGTCAATGAGAGTGAATATGCGATTTAGTGTCTGTATGCAATTCACGCGGTTATTTGTTTCGGAATGAGTCCGAAATACCGTTGGGACACGATGAAATACATTTTTTTTTTTCGAAGTATAAATTGTCGATTTCAATAATAAATTGAACAAATCAAAATTTAGCGTTAATATTTGTTATTTATCATCTTTTGAAACATTGACTCGACCAAAGAAAAATTTCTAAAGCAAATAAAAACCCAAAACAAAGGAATTTTAAAACAAAAGTATCAAACGTCAATCGAACAAAATCAAATCAAAACAAAAAAAAAGAAAACGAAAACCAAAAAACAGTTTAGAAATTGAATAAAGTTCAGTAAAAGGTATTCGGTTTTTGCATGGCATCATGTTTTGTCACTGGTATCGAATGGTTTTTTTGTTGTGTTTGTTTGCTGTTGTTGTACATTGTTTTGAGCGAGTTTAGTGTTTCGTTTCTCGTGTGGAAAAAAGGAAATGCAAACCGTTTTTGAATGGATTTCAAAATGTCATGTGTTTTGTGTATGGTTGTTGTTGTTGTAGTTTTTTCAATCGTTGTTCCAAGATGAGATACAGAGTGAGAGAGATAGAGAGAAATGGGGATAGAAAGAGAAGGAGGAAATACTGAATGACTACGAGCTAACGTTTCAATCCGTACCTAGTAACATCAAATTTTCCATCACTGGGCAGACTGTGTACAGACGATCGATTCTTTTGTTGTTTGTCCGACGTTGCATTGTTCATTGCATGCGACTGCTTATTGTCAACTGGCAGTGGCATTTTAAAGCAGCCATCTGATTGTCGTAGGCCCGTTGCCGTAGTAGACACTGGACGATCATGTTTTTTATTGTAGCTACGTCGAAAGCCACGTTCAAATGAACTTTTCAACAAATTACTTTCGTGCATAAAGCGCACATGCTCATCGGGCTGATGGCGTAAAAAGTTTTCCTGTTCATCGGAACTGCCGCTATCACTATTAAAATCATTTCGAATGTCTTCTTCTTCGAAACTATGCAAACTGGCCGGATGTCGGCGTGGTATCATTGGCGTTAAAAATGGATCATATGTGATGCGTTCATTCACCAACAACGAATCCGATATCGTGCCCATCGATTTGATCTTACTCAAATGGTATTGTTTCGATTCAGGTGTATCATTCTCCGTACCAATATACTTGGTATCACCGATCCCAAACCGTTTTCGATACATTCGTCGTGCGAATAGACCATTCGTATCACTGCCGTTGCTTTTCTCATTGGCATTGTTGTTGTTGTTCTTCAACAAGTTGTTTAACGAATTTCGTTGCGCTAATAGTGCAACTCGTCGGTTTTCAAATTCTTCTTTGAGTTTTAGTAATGACTTTGGTGTTGAGCCGAAATCACGTTCATACTGTGACAAATTGCCAAGGGAATTCATACGAAAGATACAGCTATTTTGTCCGTCATGCCCAGCAAATGTTTTCTCATGCTGTTCTACTCGATCTTCAGCCGAATTTCGATGGTTATTATTATTCGCAATGCTACTCATACTCTGAATCTTATCGATTCGGTAACCGTTCTTTGAACGTGGCGGCGGTTTTACATGCTCAAATATTACATTATTCTCTTTTTTGTCATCATCAATCGATACGGACGTGTTTGGTGTTAAATAAATTTCACCGTCTGACTCAGGGCTTGTTGGCATTTTTAATTTTAACGACGTTTTCGGATACAGACGATTCGCTATTGGTGTCGATTTCGCAAAAACCGGATGACACCTTTGGAAATATACAGGGTTTGTTTTTTTTATATAAATTTTTTTTGCCGAATTTTTAAAGTAAAGTAGTTTAAAATTAGAAAATAAATATCGCAAAAAAGAAGAAGAAGAATTAAATATGAAATAAACAGTTTAAATCAATCAAACAAAACAAAACGAATAAAACGCACAAAAGATAGCAAGTCAAGGTTTCGTATAGGGCATGCTCAAATGCATTTCGGTTTGTTTAAGTGGATGGAGCGGCGGCTGAATGGTATTTGAAAAGAGCGTTCAGAATGGATTAAGCTGGTTATTTTATTTATTTATGGTCGATAATATGATTAGATTTAGATATTCTGTACAATGTGTTCAGGAAGAGGATTCACTTTGTATTCGCACACCATCGCCTGTTAAAAATCACCACCTTTGAAAGGGAGTTGTTGAGTTAGGCGTGGGTCTTGAATGTCATTGATGTCTTAGCGATGTCACGATCTTCAGCTTAGCGCTGGCGAAGTCTATCTGTACAGCCGGCAAACAACCGAACCAACATTGAGCATAAAAAATATGATCATATTTCGTTTCGACTGTGCCGCCAGCAGAGGTCACATCGTCTCTGAATTGTATGTTTATATATTAAAGCAATGACATTTGAGATCCACGGAGTTAGTATATTGAATTCCAAAAACCGTCCCAAAATATGAAAAGAAAATCCTCGTCAAAAGTGGACTTTGGAAGAAGAAACTCGATCAGTTTCGAAAGAGTTTAAAATTGTTATTATCTGTGTCGTGATAAAAATTCATGTAATTCATGTTTATAGGCATCGAATGCGCATTTACAGTTAGCTCATTAACATTCTCACACATACAGACAGAATTAGTATATATATTTACAAAGGTGTTCAAATGTTTGTTCATTTTGTTTTAAATTGGTGCATTGGTGTGCACGATTTACATCGATTGTTGTAGTTGTTGTATTATAACTGTGATGCTGGGCAACAAGCATTTTATTCAATTTTTAATTCCTTCTATTGGTTTGGGCTGAAAAAAAGCTAGCATTCTATTGAAATATTTACCTCGTATGACCTGAATCACCTTCGGAACTTTGCCTCGAGTGTTGACTTTGCGAAAAACTACTATAACCAGATCCTTTAGACATCTAAACCGCCGACGGAGAAAAAAAAACAATCAGTAATTTAAATGAGATTTTAAGCGGAAATGAAGTGAAAATTGCTTATGGAACCGCAGCACTCACTTGACTAGTATTACTCGAATTGCGTGAGTGACCTTGCTCGACACCACTGCTGCCCGTATTTGCGGTCGACAATTGTTGCGTTTGAACGCCACTGCCAGAGAGTTGCTGTAGCGATAAATGATTGTTTGTAGATGTTATCGAATCGGACAGCAGTGTGTTCAGCGGTTCGGATGATTCCGACATGCCTGAGTCGGTGACATTGGAAGATACCATCGATGACATACCGTCTAATTGGAATAAATAAAACCATTTAAAATAATGGAGATTCATTGTAATTGAACCGCAATGTTACCATCGTTCTTTTTCTTTGGTAGCGATCCAAAACCAGACGAACCCGACGTTATTGACGAATCATCTCGTACACTACCCACCAGGCCGGGCAGTGTATTTACACTGGCTGTTGACGGTATGCAGCCCGTTGTCCGTGGTATCGTTGTGCCAGGTAATTGGGAATTTTCAACACCAACTATTATATCACTACCTAAATCGTCCCGCGAAGTTATTTTTTTATTGTTTAAACCTGACGTTGGACTGGATGAGAAAACAGGAGGAAAAATTTAGTAATTGTGTTAAGATCAATAAAAATTGATTAAATTTACAACACTTCAAAATATATGATGAAATGTTACAGAAATCGATGCACAAATGGAATACATACACTTTAAAAAGAATATCACCACTGAGCATATGCATTTTAATAGTAACGCACAGCATTGAATTGTCTTGTCGATGTCGGGTGTCGTATCCCTCGAGTAAGCATCGCCGTGATATCAGACCGGAGCCAGCAAATTCGGCCAAATTTAAATCGATAAAGCCTAATTTTTGATAGCTACGGCCACCCTTAATCTCCTTCCGCACCGATATTCGCACTGTGCACGGATCCAATATCCCTGTCGACGCATTGGCCGACATTTTGCACACAATTTCGAACTTTTGATTCCATTTGACTGTATGATTTTTTACCTCCTCACTGTAAAGTAAACGAAACAGAAACAAAAATTAATCAATATTCCATTCGACGATGAATAAAATTAGAATTGGATTTGTGATTTTGCTGTCGATTTTTTATCGAATTTGTTCCGGTTTTGTAGGTTCTTGGAATTTTTGTCAGACACAAAACATGTTCAAAAGCGACAGTTGCTATAAAATGCTTAAACTTGTATGTAAATTGTAGGAGGCGCCAGTAAAACTGATTGTCCATACCAACCATTGACAACATCTAGCGCCTATTCTTGGAGCGTATCGGCGTTAGTGTTTTTTACGACTTTTCTGTTGTGATTTCAACATAAAGTTTATTGCGAGAGGTCAACGATGAACTATTGATGACATGACTGAAGATTTCCATTATTCAGAAGGAAAAAAAACACAACGCAGTAGAACACTGCTGCTAAATTATTCATTAATGGTTGTGTATATGGAGTTTTTATTGCTTGGAACATATGATGTGTCACGGCCTACAAATTTCACTGAACCGGCAACAAGACAAAACGATCGAACTAAAAGACGAAGATTGGAATTGGATGAAGAAAGAAGACGTGCCACCGAAAATTATCATCGTACCAAACGTCGTCATAACAATCCAAATGCCAGTGGTCTAATACCAAAACCGGTAATTAATTGAAAAAAGGACACTTTACAATTATTCATTTTATTTTTCTTATTTTCCACTCCATTTAACACAAGACCACATTGGCTGATTGCTATCCTGGTAACTTTGATAGTTTCACCGAAGACTACCATAGTGATAGTAGTACATCAGTATCATCATCGGAGAGCGACCACAGTGACAACTATAGCGACTACAACGACGAGTGCGAGTGAAGAGAGATGATGATGGAAGACAGCAACAAATATTAATTTAGATTAGTTTTAAGAGAAAAATACAAATGATAATACCAATATAGAACTTAGTTCTACGTCGTGCCAGTTGCTGCTGAAAAGCCGTAATTGGCTATTCTTACAGCATATGACGCAAACAATTTGGCGAATCCGTTCGAAAGAACTGGAGTGCTTTGAATCTACATATAGTATATGAACAGTATATCGACCAGTGACGCCAGTTTTTAAATTTAGTCTCGATTTGTTTCAGTGGTTAGTTGAAGTGTTTAGCGTGAATTTCCCCTTTCTTTTATCGTCACAAGATTTTTATTTTCGATGTTCATTAGGTTAATTTTTTCATTCATTGTGTATATCATATTTCTTATGATGATGTGCACGCACGTACACCCACAAATAGCCTATTGTTTGATTTCGTGTATAAAAATACTTTTGACTTTTCGATAATTCAACACTTTTTTTGACTATCCCAATATAACTCAAACAATGCCTATGTATACATAACTGTCGTTCTCGAGTCATACAAATCATTCGCTCTGTTATACCACACGATGTACTATTTACACGCGTCGCCATGCTTGTTGGTCGGTTTTAAACGATACATCGCACCATATCAGATGTTGTCAATCATAGCAAAACATGATTTATACGCGTTGTTCTTCGATTGCTCGAACAATTTTAATTCATCCGCTTACACGAGCACGAACAAAGAGCATAAAATGTTTTGTGTTTGATAGAAGGAGAAAAAGTCGTTCCTTTTGTAGGTCGTAAAAGAAATCAGATTCTTCAGATGCAGGAAATGATATATACACATCTTAAGTGCTTAGTTGGTTTCATTCGTTTTGACATGATAATTTAGTGTGCACTCTATTCACAAAGCGAGTCCGTATTGATTTAAATCAAACGACGAAACGTGAGTTCAGTGACGTTTCTGAATGCAAACCAAACAGAACGCAGTTTCACACACAAGAACACACGTCAGCGTCTATTATAAAAACCGATCACTTGTAAAACGGTTCGTAAAATGTTCATGACGTTTTTTTTTTCGTCTGTACTAAATACACACAGAAATTTGGATCATTTTTATTATATAAACAGAAAAAATCCCATATGAAAGAGGAAAAAAAAAGCAGAAAATAAACATGAGATTATATGGACAAGCAACAATTACATGCACTTAATGCGTAATGAAATGATTGCCTGTTGCTAGTTTAGATTTTATAGTGTCGATGTGGCTATTTCACCATTCAAGTGCTCGAACAAATAAAAAATCATAACAACAAAAACAACAACAAAAAACAACCAAGTGAGCTGCATGTTAGGGCATATAAGTCAAAACGAGCCGCCAATTTATATATACGTCTTTACGTAATGTTGCAAAGTGCATTTCAGTCTACTTTACGGTTCGTCAAAGAGTGAGCAAAAAAAAGACGACAGAGAGAGAGAGAGAGAGAGAGAGAGAGAGACAGAGAGAGAGAGAGAGAGAGAGAGAGAGAGAGAGAGAGAGAGAGAGAGAGGATAGTGGGAATACTTTGAACACACTTTGATTTAGATTGCAATAATAATCAGAATGAACAAAATCAAAAGTTCGCATGAAATGTGAAAGCAACAATCGTCATGAGCAGTCAATGAATCATCTGTTCTGAATTATATGACAATGTAAGCAGCAAATAATTTTTCGACGATTTTTTTTCCAGTACTATTCGCTCGGTCGTAATTTTTTACAGCATTGTTCGGCTCGATTTTTGCTTTTTCTAGTTATAATTAAAACAACAACAACGGCAACCGTCGCAGCCGCTACGAAACAGATGATGAAAAACAGACAACAGCGGCGGCATGTCAAATATGTCATGTTATTAATTGAATATTTCGTTCGATGAAATGTTATTGCTGTGTCGACTCCATTAAGCCGTGGCTCTATAATGAAATTCACTCAAGCAAATTAAATATGCGATTCAATTGATTCGAATGAAAAACTTTCGACGAAGAGACGATCGATGCTTCGACATCACTTAGCTATCGTCCGCCTCAATCAATTAAAATAACAAAACAATTTTGCGCTTTTTTCTTTGCACCGAATTCGGTTGGACTATATGGTTGATTTAATGTGAACGGGATCATTATCTCTCTCTGTTCATTGTATTCTTATTTATGTTTTTGTATTTAAAGAAATCGGTCAATGCTAGCTAGTGTAGCGTTTGTTTGATCGGCATCGAAGGTCGCTTCTTCAAACAGAAACAAACAAGAAACTGATAAAAATGTAGATGGACTGAAATTTTGTTTTTCCTAACGGTATACTGTTTTTTACTCTCTTTTTCTCTTCGATGATGTTGCTGTTCTTTCAAACGAGGAAAAAAACGATGAAAAGTCGCTCAATTCGTTGGAGTTAGTCATTTTCTGGATCACTTCCATGGGAAGTTGTTATTAAAATATTTATATTGAAAAATTGGATTCAGGCCGATCGAAAATAATGATATCGGAACTTTTCTCTCTAATTGAAAACACAACAGTTTTTTTTTATTAATAAGAGAATTTAAAAACACAAACAACTCATAACATACATTGTATTGCTCGACTTGAATGTCTTTCAAGTTCGTTGAAAAGACAAAGTTTTTTATTTTGATATGGGAACAACATATTTGTAATTTCATCATGAAACAAAAACAAAAGATATATGGATACACACACACAAGACTTTCAATTTCACGACGATATATGCGCATTTTATACGATCCACACGCTCTTTTGTAATTGCCTTTGCACAAAAGTTTGATGCCATCGCTTGTTCAGCCAGCTGTACAATTCAGCTGCTCGGTGCACACACGTTGTTCAGATGCATGCGCACGCTCTTTTGCAGAGTTCGCCTGTTCGCGATTGGAATGTAATGCTTCTGATACATGATATGTTAGCTTCAGAGAGTTGAATTTTTAGAGAGAAATAAGAAGAAGAAAAAAACGCATCATCAAATACTTTTCATTTTTCTCTCCATTTCACCGTGAGTCAATTGAGACGATTTTCGCGAAAAAAATTCAATGAAAACGCTTGCAATTCACAATGAAAGCAAGAGTACGGCGAAGAGAAAATGCTTTGTGTGTGAATGCATTCAATGCGAATTGTTCAATTGATGCTGCTGTCGATGTCGATGTCGTCGTCGTTGCTGTTGAAAGCGCAATTCCAATAAATTGAGTATTTTCATTGAGTGCGCAAGGTGCTATGATGAAATGTATCTATAGCTGTGTACCTGCTAAGTTTTTTTTTTTGCGAATGCGACACACAAGTCACATTCACTTTAACGTGCAGTTGGCTAGAAAAGGTTATTCCGTTGACAAACACCTTTGGCTGTTGTTGCTCAAATGTCCGGATTGACAAAAACCGGCGAGGAAACGAATGTGTTTTTATCGCTTTTTGCCATTTTTGAACTCATGCCACGACAGTATTAAATACCATAAATATTTTTTGTGATAAAATTGCAATAAAGTTTGTCGTATCATGGCTGCTTTCGCGCAAATGAAATTTCATAGAATTGATTTTCCGCTAGTGTGTATTCAACTAAAACCTTTCCAATGAAACACAACGATCCGTTTGTTCCGTATATCATCATTTCGTCGAATCAAACGAATTCCAAAGCAGATAAAACCGATTTGTTCCTCAATTCGCGCAATTGTTTTCATACGTCAGCGTGTTTATGAGCGCCAATCTAAAATGAAATTAATGAATAGCGATCATCTGCCGTCATTTACGGTTGAATTTTATAATAATCATTTGCCTGGAGTATCACACAATCGGTGAACATCCAATGATAACGGGTTACATTTTTTTCTCTCCTTTGGAAATGATTTCTAAACCAATTCTGACTCTATGCAAGTCGGAAAATCTAACCGACGCGCTGTTGAATAACAGCTATGATTCAGAAAAATCTGGAAACATGGCAAATGAAAGCGTTCGTCGAAATCAAAGTTCAAATAGTAAATCGTTCAAACATTATCAACATGTATTATTGACCCAAAACAAAACAAAATTGATAAAATAGTGATTAATCAGCAATAAATAATGAAAACAATTCGTGCAGAAAGAAAAAAAAAGCCACACGTACACATTATCAGAAATAAATATTTGTTGGTTTCGGTTAGATGGTTTGATATGACATTACGACATTTCAGTTTTGATCAAACTTTGTCGTCTCCGAAGTTGATTTGAGCGTTTCAAGTGACGACTAAATATGAATGTCATGGTATTAATCGCATTTTGTCGATTATAGCATGCAAAAATGGTCAACGATCTGTTAACATACGACAACTATAAACCGTACATTCACTTGGCGCATAACAGGTCTTGCATCATTTTTTTATAACGAAAAATCTTTTATTTCGCTGCTTTTTCTGAAGAAATCAAAATTCAAGATAATTAACAGATTATTTTGATTTCAATTTATGAGTAAGAATTTCACAAATTTAAGAAATAAGAATTATTTGAGGTTATTTCGAGTGGTGAGTCAGCATTTGATGAGGAAAAACATTGAATTCGGGTAGTACAGCTGTACTGAGCTGTGTGTTTATATCAGAATATGATTATAATCACACTAAAGTAAATAAAATCGAACGTTGCACTGCACACACAATGACTCAAACTCACGGGTTGCCAAGAATACAAACCCAAATTATTTACACCAAACACTATTTTCTCCCCTCTCTGTTGATACAATTGTGATTGAATCGGTACAGTTGGCGCATTGCCCATTTGAAATTGAAAAAAAAAATATTATGATTCTACTATTTGCATTTTTTTCGACTACGACAGAAGAAAGAGAAGCCAAATGTACCATAAATGCTTTTCATGGTATGGTATATCTAGAAAAAAAAATTTGTTGATGCGGAAATGTAAGTGAGACTACTAAATATTATTCAAGCCTTTCAGCATTTTGATATACAAACAAAGCAAACCACGAGCGCCCGCGAGATATGGATTTACGAGTGAATTGTATTTGAACAGCAGTTAAACATTCCGAATGACGCTACGTTGTGATATGTGTATGTCTCTTTTCGCTGCGCACGAGTTTTGTTACACATCATAGTAGATTCATCTTTATAAATATCCCGATGATGTGTTTCTTTTTTTCCTCTCTAATCGACGCCGTACGTGTGTTTAATTAAGCTTTTTATTTTATTTAATTAAAGCTTTTATCCTGATTTTTTCTGTGCACTTGGCGTGAGTGTATAAATATTATGGCGAGATTCGCAGAATGTTGTTTTGTCGGTTTTCAAAGACACAATTTTTTTTTTCATTAACATCGGCAAAGTCTATTACTCAAACAGCCATTAAAATTAGTTGCACGTTATTCTTTTTCTTGCGAATTTTAGAAGCCGAAAATTCCAATTATTCATGCATGAAAACAAATCGGTTGGCTTGGTTTCGTTGATATTTTCTCCTTCTTTTGAGCGAGTCAATATTTTATTTGCACATCGAATTATTTTGACTTGCTGATTCCAAAAATATATCTGTAAAATATATTTCGAGCCTGAGTTATATTCATACAGATGCAAATATAGAGTTTTTTCATTTGAGCGTTGTTGGTTTTTTCTCGTTCAAATTTGCACTGCAGACAAGAATCCTGTCGGTTATCCAAATGAAATCATGAGCATTCTGGCATATTTGAATTATTCATTGGCTCTGTTTTCTCAAGAGAATCGTTAATTTGAGTTCAATTTCGGTCGAAATTGAGATCATCATTCAACTGGAGTTTGATCTTTTCCCACCATTGAACAAGAGATGCAAAAATACATACGTGTATTTATGGTCATTCGTTCTTTTTCTATTTCAAATCAAGTTTTCGTGGTTTCTTTCGAATAAAATTCTGAATCTGATCATTAGTCAACAGCAACCGATTGAGTTGCGAAAGATTTAAATGGCCTAATACAAAACAATAGCCGCTCATTTATGGTGTGATGATTTAAACTGATTTATTACCCATTTCGCTTTCGCCATTCGGCGAGAATATTCGCAAAACAAATAGAAAAAACAATAGAAAGAAAAACGGCGATCGATAGCTCTTCGTGTTTCGAATGAATTATAAACTAGAATTTTGTAGTTGTTTGGAGTAGTCGCGCAAGTAAACTGAATTCTAAGGAATCGGCTATCATCAATTATTGACTCCAATTAAATGGAGGTTAAATGAAAGCCTAAAAATACTTTACGCTTGATGAGCCAAGCTCATTTACACAATGAAGATGGTTTGATTTTGATGGAGAAAGACTATCGACTAAACACATTTAATTGATTTGATGATAGGCTACGAAATGAGCGAATTTGTATTCGGATGAGATTGCACGCAAAATTTAGAGGGGAAAATTACTGGCAATTTCGATTATGATGTATGTCGGTTTATATTACGGGAGTGAATAACTCGCAGGCTTCGCTCAGTGAGTGAGTCTGAATTGGAAATTTGTCAAAAAATAATGAATGAATCGATTTCAGTATCCCATTGGGTGTCATATACCATGTGCTTAACACATAAAGCTTACGTGAGTACAATCGATCCATGTCCAAATCCACCCTTGATCCGTGGCTATTGATATAAATTAATAGCCCTCATTTTTTGACATTTATGGGCGACGTTGACGTTAATTATGCAGTAAACTAACATTCGGAACACCTGCCGTCGTTACCACACAAAACGGAGTTTATGAAAACAACATATGCCGTTCGATAGGTTTGCCTAGCGCACGGTTAGTAATAGTGGGCAAATATTTTCTATTTTGCTACGTCCTACAACAGCAACATCAACATCAACGGCAACATCGACGACACCGTCATCGACATCAAATTCCGATTACATCTACAGAGTTGATGAGCGGTGGAATGTAATTCCATTTGATGGGAAGCAAAACTGAATAGAAAATAAAATAGTCACACGACACCTTAACTTTCGCCCGTGTGTGAATGATAGGCATTTATGCGTGTTGTATTTTCACTGTAGTCGGCTGTAAAAAAATCGATTCAATTTCTCAAAGTTCTTGTGTTTATGTCTAGAGCTCGACGTATTTTATTCATACGGCTTCGTGGAATGTGCGCAAATCTCTGTTCACAAACGAATAAGGTTCGCACGAAAGAAAACAAAACAAACTTTAGATGTTTTTCTGTTGTTGTTTTCGCTACGTTACGCATTGTGGTTAACAATACGATTGAAAGTGTTATGTTTTGAATGCATGTGTGGACGTCGTTGTGCACCTTGAACAGGCACCCGTGGTTGTTACATTGATAAACAAATCACAAAAAGTGACACCGCCGAGATACAAACACTCACACAAGCACACGTAACATTACTGAATGGCTCGTGTTTCGACCGACCACCATTCGTTCGATATATGCATATCGGTCTGAACTAATTCATGGGTAAAATTGGCTCACAGTAGCTTCACACTCGAGAGATAGATAGAGTAGAAAAACATGAATGTGAAGAAAGAAGTGACAAAACAGATAAAAAAAAGCAGCAACAACAACTGAAACACATTGAAGCCAACCACAGAAACACGGTCTCTCATTTCTTAGTGCGCGCGGTGCTCTTTTTTGTCTTCTCTCCGTCTCTGTCTCTTGTTGTGTTAGCGCAAACATTTTCAACCTTGTCAAGGTCTTTTCACTTTGTGCGCGCTGCATTCACTCAATGTACATTCGTCTGCAGTATGAGCGCACACCATGTACACCAATTCGACGGAGTTGTTAACGAATCAATAGGCCCCTACAATTAATCGCTCTCCTGGTGTACTCGATAAAATAGATTTACTATCTCAGATAGTCTATCTCAATGAATTCTCGTGCGCTCACAGTTGCTGCTGTTCAAGTGTATGAAACCGACGAAGGAATAAAAAGTGCTATCTTGAGATAAACAGAAAAAAAACCAGTATCCATACATAAAAATACCAGCTCTCGAATGCAATGCCTTCGTTTGGCAATTGAATCTCGCCAACAATAAGATAGATCGTCAACCAGTTTCATAGCGTCCAACACTAACTAGTTCGAGATCGTAAAAAAGAATGACAATAAAAAAACATACGGGCCGCCGCGCCATTTCTCTCTTCACAGCCAAATAAATGGCATTAAAAAATAAGCAGCAATGTCACCAGACTAAATCGACTCGCTTACAAGCAATGGGAATGTAAGCCTGCTGCTACATGCCGTCATTTGGCTCATAAAAGCAAAATACACAATATTTTCTACTGCTGTTCGTTCATGTTGCCATCGCGTTTCTGGTTTAAACTGCTCGTCCGCGACACAGTGTGTATGTGTGTGTGGTTGTTTTTTTGCTGTCGTGATTAGTTTGCACGCGATACCAAAACCAAAAACTTGTCTATAATTTAATTGAATTTGAGCAGCAGCTTGTCAGTGTATTTTGCCAGAAGTTTTTCAACAGCGAAATAGAAACATTTCACATTTGATTGATAAAATTCAACACCACTAATTTGTGTGTGCGGTAACTTTTGTTCCACCAAAAATAACACAACGCGTTTGATTTTGGGTAAAAAACCATGATGTTTCAAATGTGAATTTTTTTTCTTTGTCGTCTTCTTTTTCTTCTTGATTCCTTTCAGATTTTGATTTGATTAACTTCTCTTCATTCGATGCCATGGCGTCAAATTTATTTGAGTTCTCCTTATCTGTCTTTGCATCTGTTTTTCGTTCACTTTGCACTTTCGAACGGCTGAGAAAAAGCCAATAAATTTTCGATGGGGGAACATCCAGTTGATCATGTGCCAAAAAGTCAATGGCGTACATTTGACTCGAAATTGATTGAAATTTTATTATTTAGCGCATTTGAAAATGTTCGAGTCATTTCACGATGAACAGGCATGTGTTGTGTGTGTGTGTGTGTGTGTGTGTGTGCTTGAGTCAGCGTCAAGGTTAATCCAGGTAATTACGATTTTTTTTTTGCAACAATTGGATTTCAAGCGAACAATACTGTGTTTGACCGAATGTGATATTGAAAATGAATTTACGAGTTCAAGCGAAAATCGTTCCGAGAACGATTTCGATTTATTTTAAATACGTTTTATTACCTCTTTTGATCTGTTTTTTTTTTCAGATACGCATTCGCCATTTTCTATTTCGCACCCATTATAATTGCCTTCGAAAACATTTAATTATCGAAACGCACTAATTAAGAAATCATTAGCTTGAAATTCCGGCGAATCTGCTCCAGAGTAAAGCAATAAATTTCATCATGATTTAAAGCCAACAGTGGTAAAACGAAACGTTACTGTTTACACACAGCTCAAATGAATGAAGAATAAAAATAATAAATTAAAGGCCCGTACGAGCAAGAAGTCACTTAGAGCTACTGTGTCCACTTTAATCAGCACATTTTCCATGATACATTTTATTGAAATCGAAATACAATTTTGTATGTTTTGCACATGAGCGAAAAAAACCGATTCGTTTCGTATACACGGATGTTGAATGTCGATCGTTGATACACACAGTAAGTGTTGCGAATTTTAAATTCCACATTTGATTTGTTTGTGTGTATATGAGAGGTTTGGCTTAAGGTCAAGGACAACCACAAGCATCGCTGTCTACTCAGCTCTGTAAACATTTCGCCTATCTTTATTTTTATTTTCACTGATATTTTATCTCCCGTGATTTTTTTCTGTTTCTTTGCAAAGCATCGCTCCAGCACACAATTTTCTGGGCAATTACATCACAATTACTTGCAAACTGATAAATATTTATAAACAAGTCAAGTATTAGAAAAAAGCAAACGAAACACGTGGCTACATTTGCTTAGGAAAATTTTATTGGGAAAAAACACAAAAACAAAAACGCGAAAAGCATGCGAAAAAAGATAGTGCCACAAAAAGTTGAAGAGAAAAAAAGTTTCAATTTATTGTTGTACTAAATTACAGCCGTACATTTTAATTGTGGCTGTTCAAGGAGGCGGATGTTTTTGAGCGATTTTTTTCTTCTCTTTCTATCTTCCCCCCTCTCTCTCTCGTGCTCTCTAATCAGTCAGAAAAAGAAATTTTAAATGAAAAAATGGCACAGCTAATCACGTGCAGGATAGGAACAACGTAGATAGTTTCCGCATCAGATATCTCTATTGATATAATGTGGGGTACGCTAAACAGCACACTATTCCCGAATGGAATGCATTTAACATAGCATTTAAAAGAATTTGCTCGCTTAAATATTCAAAGTGATTGCGTGGCTTTGAAACGACATCAAAATCCGGTGTAAACATCGAATGTCGATTAACACATTTGTTGTCGGACGTCATCGCGATTTGTGGTTGCTTTTTTTTTGCAAAATTGCTCTTTTAATTATCAAAACGAAGTGGATTATCGAATCAGATATTGAATGGTGCACGAATGCTTTTTATCGACGGTGATAAGTGCTCTTTTAACTGTTTTTAGCGCGGCACTTAGCACGATAGACAGAATTCCAAAACGAGGAACTTCGTTGGAAACGTGGCTCTCAATTAGAAGGTGTGAAAACATTGCTAAAAATAGGCGCACACAAAAAAAACCACCGGAAAACAAAACGACGAAAATGACCCTTTGGTGATTTTTTCTTTTTTTGGTTATTTATAAGCGTGACTCAAGCTAATTTTCAAGTGTTGCTAAGGTTAGTCACGGTTTGACTTGACACTCGATGATTTATGAACTATTTTATTGCCATTCGATAAAAATACCAAGGGTTCCATTATTTTCCATAACAAAGTTCGACATTATCGCAAATCACTTCATAATGAATGAAAAAACAAAAAATCAGTATGTGTTTACTCACCGGCTGCTGTACTCCTGAAACGATCCACCGTCGAGCAATCGAATTTTTGCAAATAGAACGGCATTCACAAATGGCACTTCAACCAATTCCTCCAGATTTAGTTCGACGGAAAATTTATATTTCTTCTTTTTCATCATGAATGCCATACCTGGAGCGCCAGGCCCGATCAATGTCATCCACACAATTTTATCAACGAACGAAATCAGTGAAATGTTTTCCTTATTTTTTTTTTCAAATCAAATTTGCAATTCTGAAAATTCACCGTGTTTTGGATATAATTGGATTCGTTTTCGGAATTTCTATTTTCAGTCGCTTAATTCATTCTCTTGTATAATTTTTTGGTTTGCTGTCAACACCGT
The DNA here is from genome assembly GCF_009176505.1 of Sitodiplosis mosellana. Lineage (NCBI taxonomy): Eukaryota > Metazoa > Arthropoda > Insecta > Diptera > Cecidomyiidae > Sitodiplosis > Sitodiplosis mosellana. The sequence continues at coordinate 198,068 of NW_022595245.1, forward strand.
CTAAGCGGTTCGAAGAATGTTTTCGTTTTTCTTTCGTTCAAATTGTTAGGCTCGTCACTTTCAGCAAAATGTTTGTTGTTGTCAGTTGATTAGATGCTAGTGTTGCGATAGCAACGTTTCAAATCCAAAAATAAAGTCTGATACACTTAGGTCGTTGTCGGCGAGCGTGAATGAAGGTCTGTAGCATTCCTGGAACGAAACATGATTCAATATTAAGTCCTCTATCTAATCGAAATTTTTCGGAATATGAAAAGAAAATATATAAACATAATTCTCTAGAGAAAGCAGTCATATTTCAAGAGAATTTTGGCCGGAAGCCATGTAGCACAGAAACATATTGACTCATTTCGATCTGAATTGTATTAGTCAGCATAATTCGGATAGACTTTCGTTTTGGTTTACGAAAAAATGCGAACGAGATAGCATCTTCCATTTACTACTACTACTTGGTCTACTGGCCACGAGCATCAACTACATAAACTCTATGAACGTTACAACGATGGACAATATTGGACACAACCTTAACCCATCTCGTAACCGACATACAAAAATAGCCAACTTCCATTGTTTTTTTTTCTTTCCATACGAGATTAAAAAACCAGCATTAAATTATTTACGCAAATGAAGAGAACGGAACTATGAAACAAACAGAAATTGTGAAAGATTTGAGAAACGAAATTGGTGCTGCGTTGTTGACCATATTCATTTCGATGTTGTCGAGACAAAGAACGAAAGCAACACATTCCAAAAAAAAAAAATGTAAATCAGTTGAACAGATGGAAAACATCACATTTTTATTAGCTTTAAATTGTTTATATATGTTGGAATGAAAAAGAAATAACAATATTGTGTGTGCACAATACACGGAACACACAAAATAAAGTGTACGTTCTATGTGATGAAATTAAGTGGGTCAAGTACTGATATATAACACAGTGAGATTGCGATGCTCGAGTATCTCTCTCTCTTGGCAAGAGAGAACAGAACGCGTATATAGAAAACCGCGAGCAAAAAACGGTGTGTGGCTGTCGCCGCGTTTCGACGCACTTTTTTTTTAAAATAAAATCTGTACATCTGTTCAGCGCTCTGGTCAAACACTTAGTTTATATGTGATGTGAATGAACTGTTGTTAGAAAACGAGCTACTTCCACTTTTCCTAACGATATCGCCCATTCGAAATACGTGCTCTTTCTCTTTTGATTCGTTCTCGTTTCGTATTCTAGATTTACTTTTTTTTTTGCTGCTCGGAATTTCCACGTTATTCTGATTCGACGACGTCTTCATTGCTCATGAGTTCATATTGCGTCTTTACGCTTCGCTTTGCGCGGTTGCCATTTAAACCATCCACATACAGTGTGCAATGAGCAATGAGTTGAGCATGCCGCGATAGTTTCGATTCAAACAAAACTTTGAACCTCATTTTTCACGGCAAGTGTTACTTTTATTTGCCATTCGTTTGATGTACGAACACAGCGGGCGGAGCAGGCCGTGTGTGCATACCCATTATACCGGCCGAATCGGAATGAAGAGTGCAGAAACAAAGCATTTAAAATAAATTAGCACGTGGGCACATACATTCAAATGGAAAAATTCGCAATTAAATTGTGTTCATGATCATAGGGGAGTTTTGCACACGAAAAATTATGTCGGAAATGCAAATAACTTTTCATTTATTATTGCTCACACACGTCGAAATGGTTTTGCGTCTCTTTTGCATTTGCACGTGATTCGTTCGACTGACCGAATGCCATTTGATCGCAACATCAATCATGGACGGAAGGTGATTGGAAAATGAAAATTCTACTTCCTCGGTGGTTCATTTCTTGATAATAAATCGAAGGTAGGTTGAAAGGTCATGACGACGCCAAACCATTGCTGCAAAATGCTCATATAAATCAATTATGTTTGTACAATGTACAGCATCGCTGTACATAGATTGCTATTGTATTACGTAAAGTCGTAATAGTTTGGAAAACCAACAATTCTTGCTCTATTCGCCATACTGTGTGGTGGTGGTGGTATGTGCACAAGCCCGCCACGGACACTGGGAATAAAGTCATGCTTTTTGTATCGGTTCATTTATTCTTGTTGCCAAAGTGACTTGGCTGGCAGAAAAAGTCGTCGCATTTCAAGGTCTTGATTGAAATTTGATAAAAATAAAAACGAAAGCCATCGCGTAGACCATTGGCCACGTTAAGCCAAATATCAAATTGCTTAAGTGAGCCAAGTTTTCAAGAGTATCAACAATAAATTACGGACTCTTTTTTTATTGTTTGTTCAACTATTGACGCGTCATTGACGCAAAATACTCAATGTGGGTGGCCACCCGGCTACAATATACCCATATTAATTGTTTTTTTTCCTTCTCGAATTCGAAACTTGCTAAAGCATGATAAACAATATCCAACCAGAGATTATTTGTCGCACATGTTTCTACGGAAGTTCCTAATGACATACATATTCACCGTTCTATTATATTCCAAATATGTCATATGGTCAATATGTGTATTGTTTCTTGTTCTTTTCAGTTTTGCTGCTCATCAATACGAGAGGTTTGAACTAATAATTTCGAAGCAAAACTGTAATAGTTCGATTTCATCACTTGATTGAGCTGCCACATAGATTTGTTCGGCCATAGCTTAAAATACACATTGATTTGATTGGAATTAATATGGAAACAGCGACAATTGGACACATAAAATACGCCACAAATATCCAAATGATTGTCGTCATTTCGATTCTATTGCGCTCAATCTCAAAATAACCAACTTTTCATAGTTGAATACATTACAAAAATAGCATTTTGTGGAAAAATAGAAACAACTTAGATGGAAATTGTGTGTGTGTGTGTGTGTGTGTGTGTGTGTGTGTGTGTGTGTTTATGTATTGATTTTCATCGAAAACTGTTTCACCTATTTTCCATCGTCATTATTCATTGATTGCTTCAATGCATATATATGCAGATGATGATGTGAATTTAGTGTGTCTATCAATAGATTGAATATATGTGTGCACACATCGCATAAGCACACAACAAAATCAGAATGTAAACGCAACGCAATTTCCTTAGCGTCCATTAGTCTAGATCGAAACGCGTCAGTTGTTCGTTTCGTTCCGTTCTTCTTTAAGAATATACCCATAGTCAGTAGTACATGGATGGAGTGAATTATTATTATAGAGCGACAGACCAAGCAAAAAAAAAGCACAAATAATGATCAAATCGGGGCATTGGCTTATTTTCCTCATTTTCCATGTTCAGCTGTCAATAATACGTATATCATTTGTCCATAAAAAGTTATACATGATATTTAAACGATATTCTTGGGCTGATATTTTATTGATACTATCAATCTAATGTGCGAACAAACCGATGAAGAAAAAAAAAACGGAGAATAGATATATTGTGGGACCAGCATTTTTAAATAAAATACCATATGAATTAGTTTTTTTCCATATACAAATTGGAAAATATCAGTCACGATTTTCAACTTATACACACTTTTGGTACGATTTTCAGCTTATTGCACACATATGCTGTAATGGTTTACAAGAAAACGCGGGCAAAATAGAGAAAAAAGAAAGAGAAAAGCGAATCTGCAGCAGCAACAACGGCAACCAGCTTATATGCATGAATGGCGATGTGAAATTCGCTTCAGCTTATTCACGTACAACATGAAAACTGTTACAGTACACGTAAAACAACATCAAACTTCAGACAACTGGTTCTCGCTACTTTCATTGTTCCAACACGAATGTTCACTCGAAATAAAATCACATCAATTTTGCTAGTCTCTCTGTCTCTCGCTATCTGTTCATTTAATATTCTAGCACTTCACTAGAACTCAATCACACAATCTTGAACACAACTTGTCTGTCTCCGCTTTTTTTTCGCCACAAAAATTATCAACATTTTATGCAACAGGCGCGCGCACCTCGTATTTTTCCAAGAAATCAAAACCAAAATGCTACAATTGATTCGAGTTAATGTTAATGTATGTAAAATTATTCATTGTCTTAATAGAACCAGCATGTTGATTGTTTCTTCATTATTATTTTTTTTCAGTTCGTTTGTCATTCGTCGTCGTCGTTGTCGTTATCTTGAAACTGGTAGGTCGCAATAAATAGATAAATATATTGAAATACTTGCCAAGGCTGAAGAGTGAATCGGACATGTGATGAGTGTGTGTGTGCCGTGTGTGTTGTCACATGCCATAAAAAAGCAGTGCCTCGAAATGCACATAAAATGATTAGATATTTTTAATTATATTGGCAAATAGACAGACTGGGAGGGAAAAAAACACACCACCTCATTGCGGTACGTTCAGTTGGGCCCACGCATCATAATAATAATGACGCATTCGCATTGCAATTATCTGTTGGGTCTTGTGTGACGTCTGCATGTCGTTCACTGAACACCGTGCGCTATTTTCTAAAGTATCTAAATGATTCACGGCCTTATATCATGAAATCTAAAAGTGAATTATTTTGTCACATTCATTCGATTTGGAGTGTGAACAAACAAATGTTTTTAGATAATAATTTTTTCCCTCTAAATCATCATTATCAAAACCACATGTGTGTACATATTGACTTGGCATTGTAAGCGATTTTTTTGTTTAACCTTTTTTTTCGGCATCAATAGAACGGATGCATAGATTGGGCCATAAAAAAAACAACACTGCAAATAACAATGCATGAATATCAATCGAGTTAACAATAATACGCCCCAGATTCCGAATCAGCAATCAAATTCCGCTGTGTTTTCATTTAGCAGCAGAGAGAGAATGCTGCGGCGTTCATATCAAATCATCGCGTATGGACAAGATTGCAGCCACGAACATTTAATCGTAGCGTAGCTGGGACAACAAACGTTGTAAATCGCTTTTGGTTATCTATTTCAACTTCACAAATACAGACACACACACACGAATGATACAGAAAAAAACCAGCTCCGATCAAGCGTTGCTTTAATTAAAACATCCTTTTGGGCTTATTTCAATGGATCTAAATGTGTGTATTTGGCAGCCATTCAATCGACATACGTCAACCATTATTTTCTAAAACCAGTGTGAAGCGATGGTTTTTGTTCGCTTTGTATGCCTGTTTTTTCTTATTACCGAGGTAGAATCACACACGAAAAAAGGAAGATAGACGAATAGAACAGAACGCGTAGATGATGATGAATGAGAAAATACGAACATAAATATATCTCTCTTTCCATCACATGGCACTTCTCGTTTTTGATTAAAATTCAAAAGCGGATCTGTGATATGAAATTCTTGTTTTTGAATGTGTTTTTCCTATAAGAAAGACTTTTTATTCGTCGTCATAGATTTCGTAGTTGTTGTTGTTACTGTTGTTGCTGTTGTTGTTGTTGTTGTTGTTGCTGTTGTTGCTGTTGTTGTGGTCGGTCGTTGGGTTTCGTGTTTAGAATGATGAGACGAAATGTGCAGTACATTGAAATTACACTCGGTGTGCATACATCATCTGAGAGAGAGAGAGCTACCCATTAATTTGTAAACAAACATAAATCAATTAAATGCACGGAACTGAAACGACGACCGTTGAATGCGGAACAACAAACAAACAAACAAAAAACAGTGAAAAAAACGAAACGAGTAGCACACGGGCCACTAAATAAAATAATATACACAAACACATCGACTAATTCAATTACACAATTGATATACAAAATAATAAGCTAGGCAAATTACTTTCGTTCGTGAGAAACAGAAAGAAAAAGTTGCGCGGAATTTTATTTTAATTCGATAGGGAAAAAAAGCCATAAATGAGAAATGTTGCCAGGCAAACTGCACCGACTTTTCATTTCAATATCAACTACATGACTGATGAATCGACTCACTTTTGTTAATTAAATTGTGCACAAAATAGAGGAAAACCGTCCCAAAACGCCTTATGTTAGTGTGCGTCTATCGTTGTATATATGTCGGTTGACAACGCCAAACACGCAGCAAAAAAAAAGTCGTCGTCAATTTTTATGTAATTGTTGTTGCTCAGGAAATATTATGCGTATTGAACCACATGGTTTTTTTTCTTTCCTGCTGGCGTCTCTTTCTGCTCGGCTCGTATATTTCCCTTCGGCACGATTTCTTTGAATATATTTACACTTTGGTGCTAAACACAAAACACGTGTGTGATTTTACAAACTCCTTAATAATTGCAGTTTTTCTTGAGTTTTATTTCCCTTTTCGTTTCGTTGTTGTTGTGTGTTGCTCATGTGCATGCAAAACGAAATGCAAATAAAGTAGCAAAACAATGCAAGAGGCGAACTACAACACACTATCACTGTGTGGCATTTAAATGCACAGTGCCAACAACACCAGAAACATGATGATGACCAATAACACACACGCAGTCTTCGTTTTCGTTCATTCACAAAATTGCACCGAATTTTCTTTTCTTCTCTCTCGTCAAATGCTCATTAATTCTTGGTTAATTTTTGTTTCTCATGCGTCAAATTTCATAAATATTTTTTTTTGTTTTCTGTGTATTGCTCTTTAATTAATGAAAGTCTGTTTCGTTTCGTCTTTTTTTTCTGCTTTGCTATGTCACCACTTTGTGTGTGAGTGTCAGAAAAATGTAAACGCGAAATGAATACGCGTATACACACTCGAAACTGTACATCAGAAAAAAAAGAAAAAACACCATCAAATATTCACTGTATTCATTTTTGCACAATTCCAGAATTATAAACCAAAATTAACGAATCACATCAATTTGTTGTTCAAGCACAGAAAAAAATTATCGAGCATTCTCCTCCATCGCAACCAAAAAACTTGAGTTGTTTTAAAGGAATATGGCTAGAGAATGAACGAAATATATTGACAGCACGACCAAACAAGCTTCAATACGTTTAAACTAATGAAAAATCATCTCGGTGGAAAAAAATTCTCTAGGCTACATACACCACTCACTCTCTCTCGCTCGCAATTGAATCCAAAGAGAGAAGAAGAAGACAACGAAACACACAGAAAAAAATCCTTTGTGTAGTTGTGCGCTTGTGGTTCGTCGTATCACAGCAAATATTGCCTTTGCATTTGTATGCGTTCATTGTGAATGTCAATTGAATAGACGAATTTCTAGATATTGTGTACTGTACAGTGGCAGAGCGACAGAGACCAACACATGGTGCGCAACCATCTGACAGTTGGGCTTTATTGCGTTGAAACGGACACTGTTGATTCGATGTAGGCATTTATAGAAAGGTTCGACATTAATTTTTCTTCTTCTTTTTCGGTTTTTTAATATATATTTTTAAATTTTAAATGAATTTTTTTCATCATTTTCAATTTTCTACCTTGAAATGCTGGAATTGGAAAGAGATATTTTCTTTGAAATAAAAAAGAACTTAAAATTCAATCATTCTATCATCACTTAGTGAACTTACCCTCGTTGTAACACTGACATTTACGTATTGTTTTTGTGTTTGCATCGAAAACTCTCTCCCGTACACGCACACACCGATGGAATTTACGTAAAATTGTTTGGCCGAACTGTCAAAAAAAAATCATCATCGTATCCCAGTGTCAATCAGTCAATTCACCCATAGAATCAGTTGAACAAGAACATGCACTCAGACAGCAGCAATCTCATTTTTTTGTCTGTACGTAAATAAATAAAATTTCAGTGGTTCTTCTTTTTTTGACAACAGCAACAACATTTGAAGTTATTTAGTGAATTTTCTCGGGTGAATTTGATGGAGAAAGTGTAATATTTTAGTGGAACCTTGGCGTTTAGATAAAGATGAATTTAAGTGAACATTTGTGGTCGATCAAGTGAATTGGATTACTCGAAGAAAAGGTGCATTGCAATTTTTTTTCTAATGGAATTTTAGACGATTGCCTGGAAATTGTTTAAAAGTTGGCCAAAATATTCATAAAAAAAACCAAATTAGGATTCAGTTTTCGTGCGTAAATGCATTGGGTGTAGCGTAGAAAGTGAGCTACATTTCGTTTATTTGTGTACTTTGGAACGAAAGCCAAACATAAAATTTTATCAAGAACGATTATGTGTGTGTTTTTCTTCATTTTACGTTCATCGCCGCATTTCGGTTGTTGCTACACGATAAAATAAGCGAAGGAAATGAACAAAAATATGATGAAATTCAACACACAAATCTCGTTTGACAACCTCATATTGCAAAGCTGTGTTTCGTGTTCATTCAATTCCATTGACTGGCACTGAACAATTCGTGATTGCATAGGCAAAAACTAGAATACAAAATCAAGCGATGGAACTAACAATTTTGTTTTGTGCTATGCGTGTTCTTTGCGTTGAGAAAACAGAAGAGAAAAAGAAAAAAAAATTGGCGGAAATTCCTAAATTGCTTGCGCTGAATAAATCAAGTTGGAAGATAATATGCGAGGGAGGGAGAGAGAGAGAGAGTGAACGGCGGCACAAGTGATAATTAGTTGGAAAATCAAGCGGCGCGAGCAAATAACAATAATACAATCATTAACACAATCATTTATGTGGTATATTGTGTGTGTGAGTCTCGGCGTAATCGTTGTTTGGACTGAATGTTTATTGTTTTTCAATCATAAAATCAAGCCCACACACATTTAAGCGACTGTACGGTTCAGTGTATCGTACACGCTTGAGTTGTGATAGTGTGTGAGCAGCAAAATCTTATCAAATACAAGCGTTGCTGTTATCAATGCCAGGTTTAAACGTCACTCGTGCCGTCATCGTGTATTATCTTGAGGCAATTAATGAATTGAGTAAACTGGTTTTTATCAGTATACAAAAATTGACGGAATCGAAAGCATACACAGTACACACACATGAATATTCGCACAATTCGTGTGCGCACACACCGAGAGTGTCTTTGCGATTTAAATGTGCATGGAAAGCAAGTGAAACGACGAAAATAAACACTGGCGAATGCTATTTTAAAGCAACAATAGCAATACCAAAAATAACAGCCACAGAGCACTTGAATATTGAAAACGACTCACGTTTTGTTGAAGCCAGCCAGCCAGCCAGTCAGTCACATACAAATCGAGTGTGTACGAGCATTGAGAACATTCTCCACACACACACACACACACACAGGTCGTTCGTGGAGCAATGAATTGAATAATAATTTAAGTTGAAAATAAAAAGACTGTACGGAAATCATTTGAGTTTGCGTTGAGTGTTTGACCAAAATAGCAAAATAGCAAAGTGTTAAACTGAACAAACAAAACCGAGAGAAAAACACTTAAATCTCATCAAGGCAAATCCCATCTCCTTCACTTTGTTTCTTTCGCACGTTCATCCGTTTGCTCATTCGATATCTGTGTGTCTATCGGTGTCTTTGTTTAACGAACATTGTTGAAAAGACAAAATAACACACACCAAGTGTTGTCATTGAAACAAGTCCCGTTGCCCGTTCACACGAAATCTATTCACCAAAGCCGATTCAAACATCTGATCGATTTTATAGTCAGCATAAACCAGATTTTGCTAATAAAAAAAAACTTTTCCATTGCCTTGCACGTTTTCATATCTAATTCATCGCGAATTTTTTTTCTCTACATTGTGTTGTGTTTTTTATTTCTTTTCATTCTCATCGTCGATGTGTTAGGAGAGCTATTGCGAAATCGTAATGTTCATTTGGTGGCATCGAATTTGGAACACAGACCCACAACCGAAATACGAACAAACTTTTAGTACAGATGCATCGACACATCGAAGCCACTTAGAAGACAACGACGAAAACCGCCGAATATCAGAAAAAACTCATTCGCATCCACATCATCCACATCATCATCAGCTGCCATATTCTGTCCATCACAATTATACCAGCCAATCGAAATGCATCCCAAAAACCCGAACTGATCACTTGTCTCGGATGAATTCGTTTTGTTTAGCCATCATTTTCATTCATTGTTTCAATGTAGCCGTACTGGCGATTGCAAGCGAAAATTTGAGCAATTCACAGCCGCAACCATGTGATCGCTCACGGCGAGTGTTCACCGACATGCGAGGTGAAATAAGCAATGGCCCGCCTGGATACAATTATACACAAGTAAGTCATTGTTGTTTGCTTGTTCGAAAGCATTTTTAACTCTCCGTTCGATTATTAAATTCAATTTTTTGCACACACTCTCTCAATTAATCGAGAGAGAAAGAAAGAGAGAGAGAGAGAGAAATTGATGTAAAGTGACGCGACCTGACCCTCGATCTCATTTACATAAGATGACAAAATAAGACGATTAATTTGGAAAATGCAAATCGCGCCACATTTCGATTCGGTTTCATTTTACTCACATTCAATTCTGTGTTTTCTCGCGCTTAAACCAATGTATTTGTGAAATTGTATTTCAAATTGCTCATAAAAATCATTCATTTTGCGGTTGCTACTGTGTGCTCGGTCAGTGTTACAGCTTTATGTAGTACCTTGTCTATATTCAACTTGACTTGATAGTTTTTTATTATCATCGCAACACATACAGAGACGGAGACAAGCTCCTAATGCATTAAATCAAATATTTTATTCATTCAATTCGTTCAATAGGATTCACATTGCGAGTGGCTGATTAAAGCGAAAAATGACAGTCAATTTATCACGTTAAAGTTTCATAGTTTAGCAACAGAATGCTCATACGATTATGTATTTGTTTTTGATGGCGATTCATATAAATCACCGCTATTGGGTAGCTTCAGCGGCAAAACGGAGCCACAACAAGTAGTGGCGACATCAGGGAGTGTGAGTATTTGTGCACCAATACATTTTGAACCGATTTACTGCGTGCAAAACAGCAATAAAATTTCAAATGAGAATTTCGATTTATTTGTTTGTTTTTTACGTTTTTTTTTTCAGATGCTAATTCTACTCTATAGCGACACAAACTATGTGCTAAATGGTTTTCAAGCCGAATATTTCATTAGTAATTGGTAAGGTTATCATCGTAAATTTTGTAAATCAATGCTTTTATTGTTGAAAATGTCGGAAATGATAATCATCATTTTTTTTTTATTATAATTGAACTAATTCGAGTTTTTTTCATCATCCATAGCCCGAATAACTGCTCAAATCGTGGCAAATGTGTTGGGCATCAGTGTGTGTGTAAAGGCGATTGGATCGCAAAAGATTGCAGCATTCATGCTTGTCCGGATAGCTGTGGCGTGCATGAAGATCGAGGCATTTGCTCAAAAGAACATTGCCGCTGTAAATATGTAAGTCAATCCCTTATCTCAATCCCTACAACCCACCCTATAACCGAACATTTTATTTACTTTATTACATTTTCTATTCACTGACGATTTTTAATTACGTTCCACGCTGGCAGGGATTTTCCGGTAAATCATGCAGTCTGCACATCGACAGTAATGTCGGGAACGAATGGCATTACTTAGCCTCCGCTTACAGTGGTTTAACATCGCGGGCAGCCCACTCGGCTATTTATGTGCGTGAAACGGATTCGTTGTATGTTTATGGTGGCCATGATCTGAACAATGTTCTTGGCGCTTTGCAAGTATGTGTGCCATTCACTCACGAACCAATGGAAACGAAAACAAATAATAAAATTTTTTCGATTTTTATTCACCAGATTTATCGCTTCAACAAAAGTACGTGGGAAGATGAGTTGGGAATTTCGTTGCGTAGTCGACATTTTCCGGCTGAATGGGATAATACGTTGCTTAAAGCGATTTTGCATCAAAATGAAGAAGAAGCTCTGCTGTGGGGTTTAAAGAGTGATGCATCATTCTTTCGCAACATTTTGCTTTCAATATCGGATGAAAATTTCCTTCGTCGAAGGCAACGTTCACCGAAACGCAGCTCAAAGCTTCCTCTCAATTTGAATGAATCGCTTACGAACACCGATATATCCGAGTTTCTCGAAGAGCTATCGGAAAAATCTCACATTGGCCCAATGCATCGATACGGACACGCTGCGTGCTTGATACCATTGGAAGGTGGTGGTTTCGTTATTTCCGGTGGCAAATTAGAAGATGGACGCTTATCAAATGACTTGTGGATGTTCAATGCATCTGCACAACAGCCCGAAGACTATTGGATATTACGAGCAACGAACTCATCGTTTCGACCACCACCACTCACACGACACACCATCACATTGGCCGGCGATTATTTGTACGTGTTCGGCGGAAGTTTGAATAACGGCCAGTTTTCATCGAGGTAAACATATTTGCACGATCGATTTCAATGAAAATAAAAATGCTTACAGTAATCTAGTAATACCCGATGAATATTCATTATTTCAAGTGGATACGTCTAATTTGGTACTTTTCAAGTGTGTCTGAGCTCATTATTGCGCATTTCACAGTCGATTGATTAATTCTGTTTTTTTTTTGTTTACATTGAGCGAAACAGAAAAGTTAGTGCTCAAAACAGATTTTTCTCATCGTTTTGCAGCCATGATACCGTTTTTTCGTTGAAATGTAAACAATAAACAAAATTCAATTAATTGGAGCGATAATGACGTAAACGAAAAGCGTATTCATTTTACAAAAATATTCATCTCAAATTGTTTCCAATTTCAGAATTTTCCGCATAAAATTAATGTCTGACCCGAACGAGGATCAGTGGGAAGAAGTTTATGCACGTGGCGGCAAGTCATTGGACGTTCGAGTCGTTGCACACACCACCATTTATCACGAGGCCACGAATTCGTTAATCGTTTATGGAGGCGTCGTTGTGAATGTGGCACGTTTTTCAAAATTATCCGACCGAATGTTTGTGTTTCATTTGGACGATTTGCACTGGACTGAAATACACTATCCACGAATGCAATTGCGAGATGCATACATTCCCAGAGAGCGTGCTTTTCATACGGCCAATGTGATTGGCAACTATATGGTCATCTTTGGTGGTTACACCCATCGCCATAATAAAGAGGAAATTTGCTACGACAATCAAATGTATTTATACCATTTGCGATGCCACACTTGGATCAATTCCGATGTACTCGGCATGAATCCACAGCAACGGTATCCCAAGAAACAAGGTGTTTTTGCACATGCGGCCGCTGTACGAAATGATAATACACTTTTAATCGTCGGTGGATATCATGGGAATGTGAATGCTGATCTATTGGCATATACGCTGCCTCCGATGCTTCAAGTGAAGAAAATCGATCGCGTTTTCGATCCAGAAAACTATTGCCACAAACATTCGGCCATTTCGGAGTGTTTATCGGGTAAGACTGAATCGAAATAAATAACTTTTGAGTTATATCGATTTAAGAAATAAATATATCGAACACTTTCGATCCACACGAAACCAACTATAATTTTTCCAATTTTTTTTTTTGTTCATTTAGATCTCGACTGCGGTTGGTGTAGCACAGACAATGTGTGTTATGGTCGAACATTTGGTGCAAATTGTACTGCAAATCTTCAGACAACCTGGTGCCCAGGCATTTGCCCCGCTCTTCATGACTGTCATGCATGTTTGATCCATGGAAGCGAGAGCTCATCGACAAACGAACGCGTTCGATCGTTTGCCAGTAAATTTGGACTGAATCAATGTCAATGGTGCGTTCAGAATGCACGATGCCATCACAAAGATAACAACTATGGAACTTGTGGTTCCGGTGATGAAACTCCATCACAGGAAATGGGTAAGATAAGAGGATTTTATTGATGATTATTATTTTCCACGAAATTCCAGAAAAACTAAATTTCTATTTACATTTAGGTTGGTGGGGAACGAATGGCATTGAAATCGATTCAGCAAAACAGTGTTCACTTCTCGACCGAAGACCCGGTCTCACATTTCTCAATTACTATTCGCCGGTGAATTTTACGATGCCAGACAGAGTGAGTTTCATAAATGCAACGATGGTGGATTTCCTAACGCCACCGCCAACGACCAAAACTGAGCATGAAATTCACGGAGATATTGTGGCTCGACTGTACGGTTTCATTCGCCCACCGAAAAAATGGATAAGAAATGGTGAACAATGGCACATGTGCGCCAGTTACTCCAAGACAATTCTTAATATGAGTAATTCGTTGAGTGAATTCAATGATTTTCGAACAATGGCCAATTTATCGGTATCACGCACGCAATGCCAAATCATCAATTGGAGCGATGTGATTGCAAGAGATAGCGCCGATTTTACAAACGAAACCATTCTAACGGAACGGCTGTTAATTGATCTCCAGGCGAATCGCAGTTTATTCATGACAGGCACATCACATCCGAATTTCTATCATGCCCCAAGCAAAATTGGACTACAACACAATGGAACGCATGATCTGCAGGCATTTACTTTTGAGTACCTCGAAACATATTCAAATGGTAATTGTGAATCGCTAACAAATTGTCTGCAGTGTTTGTCGGATTCGTTGTGCGGCTGGTGTGATGTGACAAATGAATGTGTTTTGCGGTCAAAGGACGAAGAACTTTGTGTTCGTTCTGATAACGCAACCGACTGGAAATACTTTATTATCGAACCGACGCAGTGTTCTAATTGCTCCGATTTTATCACTTGCGAACAATGCATCGATTCAAACATGTGCGAATGGTGGACGGAAGATGCGCGCTGTGAACGATACGGACGGTATGAGCACGCCATTCGTAGCACCGAACAATGTCCGGCACCATGTCATACGCGTAAAAATTGCGCATCTTGTTTGGATGAAACGGGAAGGTGCGTGTGGTGTGAGACCACTTCAACTTGTTTCAGCTTTAGTGTCTATACCAGCGAGTTTCAATTTGGACTGTGTCGCGAATGGATCGATCAAACCATTTCGATTGGTGATGGCAAGGAACTTCCAAAGCAAAAGTGTAAATCTTGTGAATCGCACACGAATTGCTCGACTTGTTTACAACACTTGAACTGTGGCTGGTGCTTCGATCGCGATAATCCTATTGAAGGAAAATGTTTGCAAGGCGATTTCAATAGCAGCGTTCAAAGTTGTGACGATGTATTACACAGTTCTGGTATGACGAAAATCGTTCCGGGCGAGACTGAATGGGCTTATGCACAGTGTCCAGATGTGGATGAATGCGGGTTGGGATTACATGATTGTCATAAAGAGGTGAGAAAACTAAAAAAGTTTGATGTTTTTTTAAATTACTGAAAAATTTGAAAGAGAATTGAAAAACTAATTTAATTGTTGAATTTCGAATTTTTTCAGGCCAAATGCACAAATACACACGGCTCATACAATTGCTACTGTCGAAGAGGCTTTATTGGTGACGGAAGATCATCTTGCGTTCGAACGTGTTACGAACAATGCGTCAATGGATATTGTTCCGGAGCGCCCGACTACAAATGTATATGCGATATTGGTTGGACGGGTGACTCGTGTTCAGTTTCTTGTGGCTGCAACAATCATTCAACTTGTGTAAACGGCCCGGGTTTCTGTGACGAATGTCAGCATTGGACCGAAGGCGATTCGTGTGAACAATGTCGAGCGGGTAGTTTTGGAAACGCTACATCCATCGAGAAGAAATGTCGTCCGTGTGAGTGCAATGAGCATGGAAATGAGGCTCTCGGTATTTGCGATATTCAAACAGGTGAATGCTTCTGCGAACACAACACAGAAGGCAACAATTGTGAAAAGTGCAGTGCAAATTACTATGGAAATCCAGTAAATGGTGGACAATGTTTTTTCCACTGCGAGTCACGTGGAATGTTGAAAAATTTTGGTTTACAAGGTATCGGTTCATATCAATCGCAGAAAAACACATTTGGACCAGAAATTAGAGAATGTCTATGGATCGTTAGTCCGCATTCTTCAACTGGGCAGCAGTTAACCGACAACTTTATACAGTTTGAGATCATACGTGACTCTTCATTCAATGTGTCATGCAACGAAAATGCTGTATACGTGTATGATGGTTTACCTGATTTGATTGGTCACACGCAACAACGACAATTGCTGAGTGTTTTTTGCGCCGAAGACACAAAATACTACATGGTAGAGGCACGTTCTGGTCATTTGACCGTACATTACAAGCAAAGCGTGAAAGGCCAAGGATTCAATGCAGTTTATACCGTTCAGAGTTGTGCAGCCGGCACATGTGTATTACCACGAGTTTGCAAAGACGGGCATTGCACGTGTGCAGATGGTTTCACCGGAGCCGACTGCAGCATCGAAAGATGTCCGGGAAACTGTAGCGAAGCATTGGGTCAGGGAGTGTGTGATAAATCGTACGGAAGATGCTTGTGTAGCAAGGAATTCGGCGACAAAGACTGTTCGGTTCCGCTGAAGTACGAAAAGAGTGTCATCATTACAGAACTATTCAATTCACTGTTGATTGACGATTCGCTCGAGCATTTGCGGAAAACATTGCCTCGTTTCGGTCATTCCGTGCTCAGTGACAAACGTGGAAACTTGTGGATGTTTGCCGGTTATTCACTTCATCATCAAGCACTGAATGATATTCGACAATTTGATACGAGGAACAGCAGTTGGATGCAGGTATTGTCAACTGAGAAATTTCTCTTTGATTTCAATAAACAAACGAATTTCAATCTTCTTTCTTTCCCTTTCGAAATAGGTTACGGTTGACTCAACGCCTGACGCAAAAATGCCACAAGGCAGATATTTCCATGGAGCCGATTTCCATCATACAAAGCAAGTCATTTACATCTATGGTGGCATGACTGGAGTGCGGAATGCAAGCGAAGCGGTGTTGAATGACTTTTGGAAATTTACTATTTCGAATCAGCGATGGAGAGAAGTTGAAATTAGTTCAAGTATTCGACCGCCGCCATTGACCGGTCATACATTGACTCTAATCAAAGATGGTGATCATGATATTCTGGTGTTGATCGGTGGATTTTCGCCGGTTAAAGGTTTTTCGCAACATACGTACACATTCAATTTAACAACAGCTCAATGGAGTGTTTTGGACACGGTTGGTCAATCGCCGATCGGTATCTATGGACATTCAGCAGTTTATCACTCGCAGTCACAAAGTGTATACGTTTTTGGTGGATACGTCTTTCAGAACAACGATAAAATTGGCATGTCAAACAAATTGTATGCGTTAAGTGTTGGTCAGCGGTCATGGAGTCAAATTCCCACTTTCAGCGGAATCAATCACATTGACGATAATTTGCCAAGAGCGAGATTTTTACATTCGGCTATTTCCACTGACAATTACATGCTCGTTTATGGTGGACGCACATCGCCGGAAAATGCATCAGATTCACTAATTGCCTATGTTTATAAGTGCAACATGTGGATTCGATTGACTGAGAATGTCGAACTGGTCGGTCATGGACAGCTAAAGCCATCTTATGCCCATGGAATGACCTACGATTCCGATGCCATTTATATTGTGACCGGTTGGGATGGAAGCATTATAAGTCGAGTTATTCGTATCAATCTACCAAACGATCTGTGTGAGCTCTTTAGCATCAGTAAACATTTGTGTCGACACTTTATGGGCTGTAGTTTTTGTACGGTGAAACCGAATAGCGAACCCGTTAGCCATTGTTATGCCAATGATCGAACTGATATTTGCACTGAAAATGAAAAACAGTACAACAAAGGCATTCCATGCGATGCATCGGCATTTCGTGGTCGCATTTGTTCCACATTCAACACATGCGAAACATGCACCGCCATTTATCCATACTTCATGGAATCGAGCTCACCATGTCGTTGGTGTGGTGATGGTGCCTCAGGTCAATGTGTACCGCAAAATAGCACGCAGCATTGTGGTGATGACGCAACAATTATTGCCACCAGTTCAAAGTGTACGGGGAGCTACTGTAACGGCGATTGTTATATCTGTATGGAGCGTGGCTGTCACTGGTTCCAAGATGAAAACGAAAAAAGCTACTGCTCTTCGGACGAAACTCAAAGCGAAACCAAACAAGAATCTCATTCATGCCCGAGACGATGTGAAACTTTCAAAAATTGCACCGACTGTTTGTTGGCGAGCAACGAGAATGAAGGCGGCTGCCGGTGGTCAACACAGCTTGAACAATGTATTTCACCCAATTATCAATCTCTTTGGTGCGTTGGCGGTGTTTGCGGTCTGGTGTTGCAAAGCTCTGAAATCGCATACTGTCCCGAACCGTGCGGCGCCTACAAACAATGTCACACGTGTTTGGCGCACGCACACTGCGGCTGGTGCTCGAAAAACAATACCGAAGGAGAGGGCGTTTGTACGGAGGGATCGCTTGAAAGCCCATCTGAATTTCCGGCCGCTTCAACATGTGATATTATTTATGCAAATCAAAAGAATCTGACGATAATTAATCCAAACGATGAATTTATATGGAACTATGTAAAATGCCCACCCGAAAATGAATGCGTCAACGGGCATCACAATTGCGACCCGAAGTCGGAACGATGCATGGATCGTGTGATTGGATACGAGTGCGAGTGTGCCGACGGATTCGAATCGATGTCTGCTGCTGAAAATGCACTTTCGAACAATGTTTCGATTGTGGACAAGGATTTTTGTATACCGAAGTGTATTCAAGGCTGTGTGCGGGGCCGATGCGTCGAACCAAATAAGTGTGATTGCGATTTTGGATACGTTGGAGCCAACTGTAGCATTCAATGTTTATGCAACGGCCATTCGGATTGTCAAGTGAGTAGAGATTTTGTTTTTTGTCAATCAAAAGAATATTTCTTTAAATTTTAGCCACACAGGGTGTATTCCATTTTCCGTCAGGCATCGGACCTTTTTTCTTTAAATAACAGAATATGGTAGAGAAGTAGTAAAATATATATGCGGTTGCCAAAATATGCAGTTTTTATTGAGAAAAATCATATGTAAATTGAAAAAAAAAACTGATCATATAGAAATATGTTTTTTTGCTTTTCAAACGGGAGAGAAATAACTCTTTTCAATTACGTTTCATTGAAAAGTAATAGTTGGAGAAAATTACCAGAAAAAAAGTAATTGAAGAGGAAATATTTGACATTTTGGATGTAATTTTTGGTCAACAATTACTTTTTTTCTTCCAATTACTTTTCAAATTACTTTTTCTCTAACTATTACTTTTCAGTGAAAAGAGTGATTTCCCCCTCGTTTTCAAAGCAAAAAATCGAACAGACAAAATGAAATACAGATAGAAGAAGCGTTTTTTTTAAATATGAACGTTGTCAATTCACTTCGATTCGAAAAAGAAAAAAATATGCCTCGGCAAACGATGGCGGTTAACAGAAGTGATGGTTAATAGAGAGACGGATAATCGAGATCGTACTGTATCTAAATTTGGTTTATTTTGAATCATGGCATTTCAAATTTTCAATACAAAAAATTGCATTCATTTCCAGGGACCTGATCAGCTCGACAAATGTCTCGAATGTAAAAACAACACGGTTGGCAATCAATGTGAAATGTGCGCTCCGCTGTATGTGGGCGATGCTCGTAACAATGGTGAATGCATTGCATGCATTGACTATTGTCATGGTCACAGCGATTTATGCGTCGACAGAGACTCAAACGCAACGGTAAAAAATATGAACCGAAACGAATTACTCGAAACACTTACTCATGGTCCAGTTCATGATGCGCTCTGTCTACGATGCCACAACCAAACAACCGATGAACGTTGTGAAGGATGCATTTTCGGTCATTTCAGAGGATCCGAAGACTTTCAGTTGCAATGCAGAAAGTGCCATTGTCAGGTAAGTGATACCGAAAATGACACTTGACACATTTGAACTTCATAAAGTTCAATGAATCAATTCTTCGGTTGACCTCAGACAAAACTAATTTTCCCATTTTTTTTCTTCAGGGGCATGGTGACACTTGTGATCCGGTGACAGGTGAAAAGTGCAACTGTGGTAATAATACCGAAAGTGATACAACGTGTACATCGAATCGTAATTCAGCGCATCAATGTTGGATGTTACAATGTTCAAAGTGTCGTGAGTCGTATGCTGGCAATCCAATTGACGGCCATCAATGCTACAAGCAAATAACGGTTGAATCGAAAATGTGTTTCGATGCCAAAACCATTGATGAATGCAAAAAACCGCAACCCTTGCGAAATGGTCAAACAACATTTTTCGTCATACAACCGAGGTTCATGAACGTCGACATTCGAATAATAGTGGATGTAACAAGTGGTGAATTGAATTTGTATATGAGCCCGCAAGAGGATGCACTGGTCGTGGAAACGAGCACAGAAAACAGTCATCACAATGTGTTCTTTGACAGTAAATACACATGGTTTGCCGATTACAATTCCGAACTGATTGAACCAATAAGCATTGCACGGAAATCATCGTCAATTTTCTCCACTCATCCGTTCGACGGGAATTTTTCATTCACAAATAATCGCCGCTTCTTACCAGACGTAACGCATGACTGCAGCCCATTAAATCTAAACAGTTTATTTGTGAAAGATGTGCACGCAAAGGAGCTCAGCACATATGTTACGCTCAACAAATGCAATACAATGCTTCGCGTTTACAATTTAAAGAATCGCCTGGTAATCACACTTCCGCAGCACACACATAATTTGAGCTCAACCCGGTTCTATATAGCGTTGCGAGCAACCAATGGACCAGCCAGCTATGGTTTGGTGTTCTTCCGACAAGATCAACTGCACATCGATTTATTCGTATTCTTTTCCGTGTTTTTCTCGTGCTTTTTCTTGTTTTTGGCAGTTTGTGTGGTGGTGTGGAAGGCGAAACAAGCGGCCGATGTGCGACGAGCACGGTTACGCCATGTCGTTGAAATGTTGCACATGGCACGAAGACCATTTGCATCGGTGCAGCTGTCCGTTTTGAATTCGGATACACCACAGCCACATACACGACGCGCACTTCGTGCACATAATTCAAAGCATACAAATGCCGGCGTTCGACCGATTGCCGTGGAAATTACTGCCGATAATTCAGCAGCCGTGTGTACAGTTTTTGTTCGATTGCCCAGCAATGGTAAATCACCAAACATTTCACTTGCTTCAGCGTTGGTGACGATGAACTCAAGACAATTTCCCGTGTATCAGCGCGTCCCGTATATTAGACGACGTCGAATCTCAACAAATAATCCGAGTCTAAATCCAACTCCTGGACCTGGGCCATCATCACCATCAAATCAACGGCCTTTAGCCCTTCAATTACGAAGAGAACGAAATCTCAACATTAACCAAGTAATCTGAATAGATGTTTATCGATCCGAAAATTGATCATCGATGTGTTTTTTTGATTGAATTGAAAAACAAATGATAGTGATTGCTGTGCAACTCACAAACATACAACACAATAGACAGAGGCACAACACATACACACACACACACACACACACATACAAACGATTTCTCCAATTTTCCAATTCAGTCAGCCTAAATACTATATTTAAGATTCCGTGCGACCCCATTTGATTGAGACGATTTAAAAAAACAAAATATATTTATAGTGAATTATTTTTTGATAATAACTGACCTAAATGTGATATGTAGAAAAATGAAAATGGAAAAAAAGAAGAAAAAAAAGAAACAAAACCAGACAAAAAAGAGAATATGTTGTAGATATATAGAGAGAAAAAAGTATCAAAATGTTTTCAACAGAGAAAAAATGAACCAGAAAAACTAATCGTGGGCACACACACCCTACGAAAATCACACAAATTGATATTTTATATTGATACATATAATAGATGAATAGTTTTTACTAGGAAAAATGGATAAATGGAAAACTTCGATGATAAAAAAAACATACACACATTGACAGAATAAAAAACAAGAAAAAAACGTTAATTTTTTTTAGTTAAATCTTTAAATATCAGTATATGTGTAATAAAGTATTATTTTTAAATGGAAAATGGTGATTGATTTTCATTTCCTCTCCCACCAGTAAAGGTCCCTTGTTTTCACTCTTTCTTTCCAAAATTCCAATTGGGTTAGTTAGTTGGGGTCAAATGATCACGAATGACACCAATTATTTATTCCCGAAATTCATTGGGGGTAGTTTTAAGGGGGTCGAAAGTTGGGAACCCCAAACTTTCTGATCGCCATATCTTCTAAACGGGTGAAAATATCTAAAAAGTGTCTTCGGCAGGTAGATCTAGTCGAAATTAATAACTTTGCCGATCAAATCATCCCCAAAAAACCACCCTTTCAGCTCTAAAAGCTACCCTGAAAATCGGATAATTTTTTCGAGAAATATTGGGAATCTACTCACATAAAATCTCTTACAAATGATTTTTGGGGTACCTCCCGAACAAAAAATGTTATTTTCATAGCAAAATGCATGAAAAACGTAACTTTTGTTCGGGAGGTACCTCGAAAAGTCAATTTTGAGAGTTTTTGTCTGGGTAGACTCCCCATATTTTTGAGCAAAAATAACTTTGCGCCAAGATACCATCCCTGAAAAGCCTATATTTGAGGATTTTTTGCCAAAAGTCGATTCTTTTAGAGTTGAAATCGAACCAACCAAATATGCGGCAAGAAATATGTGAAAACATCACTCGATTTGGTTATGTAAGTACCCAAAATGATCGTAAAGGATCATTCTATATGTTAAAAGGCAGAAAAGGTAGAAATTATTTGCTTTTACCTGTCAAACCGAAGCTCATTTTGTGATTTGCTCATTTTGGCCTGAAATTTATCTTATATGTGTCGATAAAAAAAAATCTAGGGTGATGCACGCGGATTTACGACGGTCGGATCGCAAGAAGTCAAACCGGCCCTACTCCTTTTGATTATAGGTACATTAATATCGGTGGTATTGATGCTCGTCGAAATTTCCGCGCACAAAGTCAAAATCAATTGGCCTACTGAGAAAAGAAAAGCACATCGTGGATCAACTGATCAGAAATGGGCAAGAGTACATAAAAAATATACAAAATATAGGGGATCATTTTAATCATTTATAAGCTAATTTGAATTGTAAATGTTTTCAGACATGTTGATAGCTATCAAAGTGAACCATTCCTTATTAGTCTCACCGAAAACGCGAAAAACCGCGAAATTTTATGTACAGTTGTGATTTTCGCGTTTTTCGTGGAACTGAAAAGAGATAAAGACTTGGTATCTTCGGAAAATTTATAGTGCTCGAGGTCCTTCACAACTTCAGACAGTTCTCACTTATCTCTTATCAGTTTCGCGAAAAACGCAAAGAATCATGAAAAAAAGTAAAATTTATGCTGAATTCATGCAAAGAGCAAGTGGCAACGCCACAGAACTACTCAACTGCAAATAATAAGATAACAGTGTTAATTACAAGATAATAATGTTTATTATAATGCTAATTTTTTCATAACTTTTTTCTTATTTTATTAATTTAGTAATGTGAGATGATCGCACCAACGTGCCATTTCTGAAAAAAAAAAATAAAACCACTGCAGCTCATATTTGCAGTTAATAGCATAAAACGCATCTTATTATTTTTATCTAAGCCAGTTCCATTTTACAAAATTGCTTAACAGGAATAAAAACCGAAACTGTCATTCCATTTTTCACAAAAAAACTGAACTGCGGTTCAGAGATTTTTAGGAATTTATTCGTGTTCATCAGATAGTTGAAATAAAATGGTCACGTCTAACGAAAATAATAAGGATCCCATTCAAACGAATGGTCTCGTCTCATTTCGATGAATCTCAAATTGGTGTCACCGTTTCTTGTCGTCCATTTAGTAGCCAAGAAGATATCATCGCGCACATAAATCGTTATTTTTCGTGCTCCACTCAGCTTAGCTCGTTCCTCATTCAACATTGTCAAATTCAAAACACCCCCTTGAATACTACCATCGAATCGTATTTTTGTCAATTTCAATGATCGACGAATGAATGCCAAAATGATATCATGAGCATCGAATTCATGATAGGGGGAAAGCCAAAGACGTTCGAGATTTTTCAGGCCATGTGCTAAAACCTCGAAATCTTCTATATCGGCATTCAATCTCCCATATCCAACACGTGGATATCCAACATTTGGAATATATATTTCTCTCAAATTAGTAAATTGAATGTAATTGTATTTTTTATCAACGTTTCCTATGTTTAAAAACTCGAGATTCTTGACCAAGGAAAACATAGTTAAAAAATCATCGGAAACTTCAAAGGTGTAAATGTGTAGTCGCTTATAAAAGCCTTGGTCATGGAGTTGATTTAATAGTTCAAAAAGATTTCTCGAATACGACGTACAACGTCCATTGAGAATCAATGTATCCAATTTTGCATTCGAATTTAAGAGTATGTCACCATTATCCAAAAAAAATGTTGGATAAGTTGAAAATATCCGCACAGTTGGAGTGTATTCGAAAAATTCACGTAGCTCTTCAATTTTACCACAATCACGGGGTACCCAATGTAAACATTCAAGATGGGGATATTTTTGTAACAGCCAGTTGAGTTTACCGTTTTTGCGTTTATTGACATCCGACGATTCAACATAAATCCCCCGTAAATTCTGACAATATTTCAATATCAATTTGTAGAAATCACCATCCACCGAACACGATTTAATACGTACAATTTCCAGTTGCGGCAACAATTTTTTAAAACACTCAACTCTTCTTTTATTAATACAATTTATTCTGCTAAGATATAACTTCTTGGTTGACTCAAATTCACTTATATGAGATTTAAGATATTTAAATGAACCGAATTCAAAGTCAAAGCAAAATAATAGGCAAATTGAAATGCGTGGATTGAAGTTATTAAAACCAGGTGTTTTGATTGTTTTAAATGAAGAATTTCCTTTTTCGTAATAAAGCGTGTCAATTCCGTCTTTACGACATTCATTCGAACTCGTTAAATGATTTCGTTTGAAATATTCTCCAGCCAGATTGTTCATTCGCTTGCATGTTTGACCGAACGAATGCAGATCTTTCATACACAAATATTCAAATATTTCGTTAAAGCAATCATCGTTCATTTCAAATAGTTTTGGTGGTGGATTGAAATTTGATGGTCCAGCTTCTTGTGAGCGTCTCATTCGTACAAATGACGAATACAGGTTCTTCAAAATATTCATCTGAAAAAAGAATGATCAAAAATTATGATAAACATTTTGCGAAAACAATCACTTAAAAAAATTATAACAGAAAAATACCACAAATTTTATGAATAAATTATTTTTTAAGGAAATTTGGAATGAAATAAACGCGAGATCTCACGTTATTGTCGCACTGAAAGACAAGAGAATATCAAATGTATTTATTTTGACAATAAGGATCGTTGGTCGAAGAGACAAAAATATAATGACCGGTTGACAAGGATTTCTAATCTTTTTCAAGTTCATTCTGAAGTTGGTTCATATCATTGCAAATTGGTGCAACACGTTTCAAATAGATTGACATTTCTACCCGTGTTCTATTACAAAACGATTGATCTATTAACTTGAATGGCTTCAAATATTCTAGCGGAAAATGTTCGTTTAAAATTATTTAGATTCATACAGTTTTGGTTTAGCATTAATGTTTTAGTAATCTTTTCCTTGAATTTATTTCAATTTCGGGCAAAATTTCTTTATGAAAGATATTATTTATTATGGTATAAGCAAATTATGGCATAGGCTCAAGAAAAATGATCACAAACACATAAATTCTAAAGTAAATTTGCCTGTTTCTTTCAAAATATTTCAGCTAGAAAGGCGTTATCGGCTACGTGTAAAATTTGAAATTTTTTTTTCAACTTGTTAGCTCACATATGTGACGAAATCGCGCATATACGTATACGCACGAGAATAAAATCGATTTGAAAAAAGAGTCATCCCAACGAAGCTTTGAAGAATGCATCGAACATTCAATGTAGTCACGAAGGGAATCACGAAAATCAAAACTAACTGCAAGAAATCAAACGGCACATATTCATTACATTTATAATGTCAACCTATAACACAATTTTTTACAGCTTAAGACCAAATTGAAGGTAATTAAATCGATTTTTTTCATAGTGTCGTCTTTCTTCATTTTTCTTTTAACTATACAAAGTATTTTTTCGTATTTGTCTTCCTTGTTTTTTTGAGCGTTTTATTTCGTTTTGCTAGAGTATAATGCTACTATTATTATTTGTATATGCATTATCAAATGGATCGATTTCAGTAAACACCTCCTGCAAGAAATAATAGTTTACAAAGAGTAATCTGGTTGTACATACTGACAATGACTATGACTACAACTCTATTTTCTATTGATACACGACGTGCTACGGCAAGTTCTGAATGATAACAGAGGTTTGGAACTATTAGTGATTGTTCAAACACTGCTACTGAAACTAGAAACATGCTATCGACTGGCAAACGTATCCTTTGATAAGTTAGAGAACGCATCGTTTCGACTCCCTTATTTTTGTCATGCATTTGCACTGTAGCAAAATGAGATACATTGCTTTATGTAGCAGGTAAAAAAATGTGCCATGCGTTTCAAATGAATACGAAAACTGTGGAACTCCCATCAATCTACACTATTTGTATTCAACGATTTTTTCAGTCTTTTGTACTCTTATTTGTAATGGAAATTAGATTTCTTAAAAGTCTCCAATATCTTTGTGTGCGGGAGTTTTGTGTAGCGACTAACGTATTACACACAACGCAAGGGTGTTTCTAATACACTAGCGTAAACGCAGCAGCCTCTGTGTTACCGTATGCAACAATAGATAATACCGATCAAAGGTCACACGCACATATACAGTATTAGAGAAAAAAACAAAGATTTCACTATTGGGACTTCCATCGAAACTCAAAGAGAGAAAATAGTTAGATAGTTAAGTCTGAAGGAAATAGTTAGTCTTAAAAAGCTGAAAAAGGATAGAGGTTAATGAAGAATGAAAAATAAAAATAGAAAGAACATACATTTCGCAAAAAAAATATTTACTCATTCTATTTATTTAGTTTTGTCTTTAGTTTACTTTACTTTGGCTTTTGTTTTTTTCGATAATTTTACATTTTTGGCTTCTATTTTTGAACGCAACAACAGTTGCTTGAATATACATTGTTGTATGAAAACAATTTTTTCTTCGATTTCTAAATCATCACCTATATCTAAGGGACATAATTCGCCTACCAAATCAATGATTGCACTTAGCTGATGTGGTCTTACTTCTAGTAACAAATTTTGCAACTTGATGTGGAATTGGTTAACGCGTAGAAAAAAGTCATCGAGTGAGATCATACTAAATCCGTACTGTACTCTCTTTTTCGCGGTGTGACGGCTTCCTGGAAAATTATGTCAAGGTCGTCTGGTGAATTTTCCTAGGAATGAACGAGAAAAATTAACATATGATTAATAAAATTTAGATTTGCATTCTTTCAAAAATTACAACATGTTGTAATTATTATTGTCATTTACTGATTTCAAACATTGAAATATCTGTGAAATGTACTTAAAAAATCAATAAATACAAAATTGTCACTCATGTAGTTTCAGTACATTTCACTAATATTTCAATGTTTGATCAATTTTTAATTAATGTTATGAACTTACCTGATTTTCATAAAAAGCTGAAGCATATCTACATTTATATTCAACCGCCGGGCTTAAATCAAGCATTACATTTCTCCAACAGCGATCAATCATTAAACTTGTTCCTACTATGTCGTTCATTTGCAATACATTTTCGGGCGCCTCAATCATATCTAAGAGCAATTGCAACGCGTTGTAGTTGCTGCTACTCTCCATAGTGATAATGTCTGATAAACGATCCACAGTTTCGTTGATGTATTTTTTAATCTCAGTTGAGCTGAAGAAAAATTGAGAAAAAAAAAATTAAAAATATCGATTATCTGCGCAAGCGTGACAGTACGTCGAACGTTTCGATGCCAAATCGTCTTATGAATATACAAAAAAAGAATGAATATCCAATCGTGGCATAGAAACGTTCAAATGCATGACAAAAAATAAGGGAGTCGAAACGATGCGTTCTCTAACTTATCAAAGGATACGTTTGCTAGTCGATAGCATGTTTCTAGTTTCATTAGCAGTGTTCTAACAATCACTAGTTCCAAAGCTCAGTTATCATTCAGAACTTGCCGTAGCACGTCGTGTATCAATAGAAAATAAAGTTGTAGTCATAGTCATTGTCAGTATGTACAACCAGATTACCTTTTGTAAACTATTATTTCTTGCAGGAGGTGTTTTCCGCATGTGTGAATTCGATGAGAAGATGACACACAACGGTATGTTTATTTAAAAATGAATTTTTCTCAAAACAAAGATTCTTACACCCGAAAAATAGTTTCTTGTACAACAGTTGTTAACCACAGTAGGAATTTTTACGGTATACATTGGTGCTTACATATAGTAGACAACACTTACGCTCTGTGTGTGACGTACACCAGAACAAAAAAACGTGCAAAAACAGAAAAAAACTTAGTTTTGTTTCAAGTGCATCACCAAATTGTCATATGGTCACGGCCACGTAAGACGAAACCATGGGGAAAAAAATTGAATGTGGCAAAAAATCGTCTTAACGTTATAAGGTCGCTATGAGACTTTTCCCCAAACTATTATTATGTAAACTCAAGATTATCTGAGAATTTCATTGAATTTTGCCTATTTTTTCTTATTCAAATTGCCGAATTATTTCGTCATATTTTGTAATTTTTGACTTTTTATTGGACTCTATTTCGGGGGCGTAATTTTCTATCAAAAATGCACCAAATCGGCAAGTTGAATGCATATGCTTAAAGAAAAAGGTTCAAATTTTTATATTCAGCTAACAGAAATAACATTTCTTTTGACGCATCTTGTTTTTTTTTTTCAGTGACAAAATTGACAATTTCGCAAATATGAATTGATTTGAATCAACAAATTTCACTATTTGCAGTCATAAAGAAAATGGTAGAGTTAGAAAATTTGCTTCAGAAAATTAAAAGTTTTGGCATGCGATTCGAAAGTACAGATAAATCCCGTGTATCATCTCCACTTGTATTGTTTTTTACATTGAAGGGCGTTGCACGCACCTTAACATTCACAATACAAACTCAATGCGAGTGGAGACGCCTTATGAAAAATGGCACAGATTGCTAGTGCTAAGGTTTATCTGTACTTTGGACTATTTTCATTTAGTTGAGAAAAATAAGATCGTAAAAGTCCGATATCCAATAAAAAGACAAATTTAAAAATGCTTTTATTTTCTATCGTTTAGATTCAATTCCTGAATTTCTTGTATATTTAATTTAGGTCCAACCCACGGAAAATTGGTCGTTTGTAATATTTTTGCCGTGTTGAATAAAAAATATTTTCCTTATGGAGTCCCTTTAGATTACAATGATTCAAATCATTGTACCCATGCCAATTGCATGTTTAGCACCTACATGAACTCGAAAGGTATTGTTATTTGGAAAACCTTTTAAACATCGAGCCAAGCTTGCATCGAGCTTACAGAACCAAAAACTTTAAATAAAATTTTATATAAATAACGCGATAAACAGTTCCGTGGGATTCAGCTTCCTTCAAAAATGATGAATATGACAAATGCCTCAGCTTACGAAAAGGAAACGTTAATTTGAAGGTAAATGCATTCAATGAAACCAAATTTACTTTTGCTGGGCGTCCTGTAATGCTGTGATATTAATTGTGAGAGAGCAAATGAAATTTATAATTTTACAGTTTGAGCTTAACAAGAAATAAATCCTATATTTTGTAATTGTTCTTATTTATATAATTATGATTGTTACAATTTTTCAACTATTCCTTTTTTAGATTGCTATTAGTATGAACTTGACATCCGAACACTACTTGAAAATAATAAGAGACTCCCGATACCAGAGTGTTTTCATTGAACAAGCTGTGAAATTAATAACGAACAAAACTGTCAATGGATTTAATTGTATGAAGTAATATAATTTGTTTACAGTTACACAGCTTCGGATAAGCACCTATTAGTGGAATTCTTCAAAACATTTCAACGCCAACTTCTTCAACAAAATCGATCACTAACAGCTTCGTTCAGTGGGCATGAGGAGATTTTATTGAATACATTTGATTACGCAGTTCTCTCGAATTATGTCGTTTTCTTACAGTTTGAGAATAAGCAATCCTGTAAAAAATATGTTGATGTGAAACAAGTACGTCGAACTCGAAACTTCAAATCCACGGTCAATCGTTTAATGAAGCTGGGCATTCCATCAGAAAAAATTGTAATGGGTATTTCGAAACTAAGCGGTGTCGAATTCCAATTTTTAGAAGTAACCTCAAAATGCATGCGTTTGAGAGATTGTGCATTTAAAAACGCTGATCTATTCATGACATATTTAAAAATGACTGAAGCTATTTACGCGGTGAATAAAGTAAAAAATTGTGCCGGTGAGTTTCAATCGGAGTCATCGATAGAAGAACAAATTCGATTTGTAATTAATCGTAATTTAGCTGGTATAATGATTTATGCGGGCAGTAGTTACAACTTAAATTACTACCGCTGCAATGAATTAGTTGGTATTGCAGATAAATTGGTTGTGAAATGCTTTGATGATCTTCCGAATAGAAATTTATTAAACTATGACCTTG
The DNA here is from genome assembly GCF_009176505.1 of Sitodiplosis mosellana. Lineage (NCBI taxonomy): Eukaryota > Metazoa > Arthropoda > Insecta > Diptera > Cecidomyiidae > Sitodiplosis > Sitodiplosis mosellana. The sequence continues at coordinate 228,425 of NW_022595245.1, forward strand.
CTAAAACAGTAAATAGTACAATTACTGCGACTTTGAAAAGTCACCAGAATAACGTATCACATTAAAACTTTTACAGATCTATAAAATATTCTATACACCTTTAACATACTTTTAACATTTCAATAAATAAAAAAATCGTTCAGCCGATGAGCATTTAAAAGGGTTTTTCTTTCTTGGAAATACTATATATTTGTCCTCAAATCTTTGCAAGTAACCACTTTAGAGCTCGTGTAAATGGGCATCGCACACGATAGTGTATGCCTTGATGTCTTTTGAATTCGAACAGTAAATGCATGGACAATTTCATTATCACTCATTTCAATCCTGCTTCTTGGAAGAATATTCCCCTCTTAACTCATTATATAATATAATAGGTGAGATTGAGAGTTATCTCTTACATCTTATCAGTTTCACGAAAAGCGCAAAAAACCTCAAGGCATGTAAACTTACTCTACTTTAACGCCAACAGTGTCATCAAAAAACTTACTCTACTCTCAATCTCACCCATAGATGTATACCATTCTTGATGATTACAGGCATCTCTAAGTAATAATAGTCTATTGTTTTATTTGTTCTCCATATGGATTTTTGTCGATTTCTTATGAAGTCATAAACATTACAAACAAAGCAATAAGTATTTTCATGTGATCTATTCGAAGAATACATTTCGGACACTGACCACCGCCGAAAATATCCATTTTAGATTTTTTGATAAATGTACTTGAAATTTATGTGTATTGTAAAAGTGGCATATTTAAAATAAGCGACCAAGTACAATGCTTTAGAAAATACCAGCGAAATGAAAATACATAACTCTAAAGTATTGGCATATTCTATGTGTTCAACATTTATAATTATATCGAAAACTATTTTGTTAATTTTTATGACTTATTGTTCGAGAAAGATCTTGATAAGGTGGAAAATGCATCGTTTCGACTCCTTCATGCGTACGCCGTACGCAGAACAAAACACAACACAACACAAAACGTTGAGTCACTCAGTCACTCGAATGCATTAACTACACCATCGATGTTGAAAGAAAAAGCAAACTGTTCATATGACGGCCTGAGAAGAAAAACATATCCTACAAAACCTATGCGCAGAACACAAACGCAGAAATTTTTTAGCCAAAAGGTGAACAGCAAATTTCCGAGCGCAAAAACCCAATATATTCACAGCGAGTGCAAAAGCATAACAAGCCTACTAGCAAGCAAACTCCGTATAAGTAGGCCTGTTATGCTTTTGTGCTCATTGTGAATATGTTAGGTTTTTGCGCTCGGAAATTTGCTATTCACCTTTTGCCTAAAAAATTCCTGCGTTTGTGTTCTGCGCTCAGGTTTTGTAGGATATGTTTTTCTTCTCTGGCCGTCATATGTTAGTTATACATTTAGTGTTTTTGTCATGCGTCTCCGCTGTAGAAAAATGAGATACATTGCTTTATGTAGCAGGTAACAAAATGGGCGTTTTATCAAATCAAATTTTACATTTTGAAATGAAATAAATGAGGCACTCGTAATGAAAATAGACTTCATGGGAAAGAATCCTGTCTGACGAATAGTCTTATAGCAGTTAGTGTCAATGTAATTGAAGTTTCATGAGACTTCGGATAAAGTATCCGAAGTCCCAATAGTATATTTTGCATTCAACAGAAATATAAAGTTGTTTTTAGTTTAAAAAAATATTTGTTTATGGCATTGTTTTGGAAGATTTTATCCACGAAATTAATTTGGTTTAGTTTTATTAACTAAAATTAAAATTTTCATATTTTTGTTTGCTGTAATAACGGCTGTTCGAATTTGCATTCCAGCTAAAATATGTGTATAGGTTCACACAGAAAAGAATCCCCGAGAATTTTAGGTGTTCGCCGTAAAATTTGACATTTATATATAAATTTCTATGTACATTTTACCAGCAACACTTGAATTTTCCGGGCGATGACATAATTTCAAATATTCCAACAGAAATTAGCGCCATCTGTCATTTCAAGCGGTAAAATATATATAGTATTTGATAAAATATTCGAAAATATGTCATCGCCCGGAAAATTGAAGTGTTGCCGGTAAAATGTATATAGAAATTTATATATAAATGTCAAATTTTACGGCGAACACCCAAAATTTCCGGGGATTCTTTTCTGTGTGTTGTGAATGTCCGAACGAGATGAACAGAGATTCACTCATTACCAAAACAGAGAAATACTCTATGTATTTTGTTGACGATTGAAGCAAAGTATATCAATAGCGCCGCCTAACATGATGCGACGTTGGATGCGACGTTTTGATATGGCGACACGAATCAAAATACAATGCGCACATAGACTCTTTGCATTTACACGAACGTATACACAAAGACTTTATTTTCACACGTATGTATAGTTAAATTTGTTAAAACGGAATACACTCTTAGAACTATTTTAGAACCTTTTTAGCACAGTTTTAGTACAAACTTAGCTTATTGGTACCTACTTTTTCTATGCTTACATTATGATTTGGATCTGTTTGATTGCGTGTGGAAAAAAGTCAAAAATTGGTGTATTTGGATTTTCATTCACAGTGGCCTAGCAGTGCCTGGTTGCGGTCAAATACTGATTCCATCAAGACCACTCCCACCTAAAATTGCACGCTGAACACTTTTTTAGAAGTAACCATATGCGTAAAACTATTGTGATATATTGAATTATAACGATTTTGCTCTACTCTGGAAATACATATCCCTCTAAATCGCAAAAATGATCCAATATATGAAAACTAATGATGCAGTTTTTCTTGGCTTGGACTCAATTATAGGAACCAATTCAAAAAACGTGTTGGAAATTCGATCAAATGTATGCCCTAAATGTCAAATCAGTACAATCGGTAGATGAACGCGGTGTGAAGGTCTAAATCAAAAATTCTGATCATTCTCCGTCGATTTGATGTTTTGGCCATTGATGTTTTTGTTGAAAATCCGATGTGAGAGCGCTACTTCATCAATGTGAGAGCGCAAATCTATCAAAAGTGTAAACCGACGAAAATATTGGCACCAAAATGGATTCGGACTGGCCGCCAATAGTCATATTTGAATTCTACGGAAAAAATTGAGTCGATATAGGCTCAAAAACTGTGTTAAAAGTAGTAGTTTGAGGTTTTATGACGTTATTTGTAGCAAAAATGTGGAATTTCGGTCGATTTTGGCCATATATTCACCTGAAACAGCTCAGTATTGCACTTTGGAGCACTGTAATATCGATCAAAATTGTAGTACTCGACGCCAGCAGTGAGATTCAACCATCTGTTGCCCAGTATAATCGCGATATTGTACCAAAATTTTCGAATATTCTTCAATTTATTGATTTTTCTCCCCTACAAATTATATACCTCCCGGGCGAGTGGATTTTATCAGCAGAAGCATATCGGAAAATGGCTTAAATTTATTTTCTCGGCCCAAATTTTTGGATCAGGGGTTAGGAACTGCAAATTTTAAAACTTTTGGCATTTGCGCTACCCTAGTGTACATGTGCAAAACCGAAAATTAAATGAAATCGTAGGTGTTCTTTGTATTTATAGAAGTTGAATTGAACCGTTATTCGGAATAACGTATCGTGTTATGGTAGCTTTTCGCATAAAAAGCATTTTGTGAATCGAACGTACGTGGTCTATGCTTTACAGAAGCTTTTCTAGCAGATTGTTTGATGCCACCCCTGAATTTAGACACATACACGGCTCGAAATTTAGTCACAATGCGAAAGCGAACTGAATAGAAACGACAAGCACAACACACAAGCGAACAACAAATTGTGGACGTATTCCATAGTATATGTTGAAAGCATGCAAATCTCAGGCATAGTCTCAGAGTGCGTACATAGTGTACACAGTGGACGGATGTAGCTAACACGTGGGCTTTTGCAAAAAAGCCATGTAGCATGAATGCGGCATAAAAATTCAATCGACAATCGTACGGTAGATTTTAGGGTGGAAAAGCTGAAACGAACACACATACACACATACACTGAACTGAGCTACAAATACTTGCACGTTTTCTAATCCGCGCACAAACACATTTGCACGTTCAGCGCCAGCTGTGTGTATGCGTGTGATTTGATACTAGCACCAATACACACCCCAACAAAAAACACTTTCATCCATCCGTAACAAATACAACGGCAGAGAGCACGGCGATAGCAGCAGCAGCCGTAGCCGTACAGTGAAATTGAGTTTCCACTCCTGCACTCACTCACTCATTCGCTACACTGTGTGTACGAACAATGTGAAAACATCAAATATGGATTCGGTGCGCGCCTCTTTTTCGCCGTTCGCTCGTGTTCACTCTCACTCCTATGCATGTGTGTATTGGGATGGGATAGGATAGGATAGGATGATGATGATAGTGATGGTGATGTTGATGTATTGGTATTCGTTCTATATTTTTCCGAACCTTATCCATCGTGTATTGCAGGACATCATCTTTAGTCATGGAGTTCCAGCGTTGCGTACGGAGCTCATTTCGCAATCGTGTCACTTCAACAAATCATATACATACTTTAGACTCAATATCCCTAGATAATTAATAGAAAATGTGGAGCGTTTTGTGCAAAATTTTCAGCAAAATTCGATTGCAGATCGAATGAGTGTGTACATTGTCAACGACTGGCCGTGTGTCGGATAAAAGAAAAATTGAAGTAAAAATAGAATATTGCGACATCCGATACATGTGAGACTATTGTGAAAATGAGCAAATAAAACAACGAGCCAGCGTGTGAGAGAGCATTGAGAGAACCAACGAATAAAGGGAAAAAATGAAAGCAATAAATTGTGTTTCAATTGCCGATATCGCATTGGAAATTGTTTAAACGTATTGATATTCGCTGTGCGTGTGTTAACATTAGTGTTTGTGTTTGTTTTATTTTCCGTCTTCGGCTGCTACTGCTGCGGTTGTTTTTTTTTCTCTCTCTCTATCTCTCGTCGTGTGTTTAATCTCAGACACGTTCGAAATTACTTATCACCAGCAGTATGATCCATTGTTTTATCGGGTCGTTTCACCTGTGTGGTTGCTACACCTAATGTAGTTGTTACCACAAACGTTGCTACTGCTGCTGATGTGTTACTGATCAAAACAAATCTAATTTAGCTCTATTCATCGAAACCGAAAAAGCAAAACCGTATCGCATCATGTATTACTGAAATTCGTGAGCGAACACAGAGGGTGAACAGCACACAAGAGAAAAGAAAAAAACGTGGAGCAGTGAGAGAAAATAAACCAGAATTTTTGTGTCAAATAACATGATAATAAACCGAGACATATATAACTGTTATTCAACGAACAGCAAAATTGGTATATTGATTGTGTGTCGCACATAGAAAAGAAAAGAAAAAAACCGAATTACACCGTAAGTGAAAGAAAAAGAGAAAAAAAAAACGTTTCAGTGGAATCCCTCGGTCTCGCGCGCGCTGTTCGCGAGACACACACGGTGAAGTGAATCATTAAATCGTTACAAGCGTGCTCAAAATGTGTTTGCCACATCTACAACAGCACAGGCGAATCAATTCATCTGACTACAACGGCAACGACTACGACAACAACAGAGAACCATCAGCAAGTGTAGGAGTTTGATGGATGATTTAAATGTATGTCATATCAAGCAGACAGGCGAAAAAATCGGAAAGCGAACTCTCTCTCTCTCACACATACATAGAGAAAGAGCTACCTAGCGCTGATAGCAAATGGAAAAGCAAAAAACAAACTTTGTGCGCTAATTCAGAACAAAATATTTACCATTTTGTGATTGCTCGTATTTTTTCCGCTCTGTTTTATTCGCTATATGAAGTCTCTTTCGAGAGAGAGAGAAAGAGACATGAAGGGTATGAAATCAAGTGTGTGTGTGTGTGTGTAGGCAATGATAAAAAAATGAACATGGATTTCGATTGTCCTTTGACCTTTTAGCCAGTTGAGATTTTCCATTTGTGTAAAAGCCACTTGGAGAGAAATTTCGCGTCAAAAACATAAAATAAATGGTCGTCATGCAAAATCACTTTTATATTATAATTGAGACGATTACACTATTTGCTTTTATTCTTCTGGCCATTGCTGTTGCTTTTTCTCTCATTCGGCCCCTCACTCTGTGTATGTCACACTTATTAGATTATTTGAGATTTGTTTTACTTAAGCTTCCCTAACATCCATCATAGTGATAAATGGAATAACCTTTTGTTTCGGTTTGCGGCGTTTTCTATGTGTGTTTTTTTTCGTGCTATCTGTTCTTTCATTTTTTTCACTCATTTTATTCAGTTGTGCTCTCCTTTTTTCCTCATCCATTGGATGCCGATGAATTTTCGGCAATTTAGCACTCGAAACAGCTCAATCATGCGTCAACATACATAATTTAAATTGCAGCATCAACCATATCCCAAGATGAAAAGCATGAAAAGGAGAAAAAGCTAAAGAGAAAAAATGAAAAAAGAAACATCAGTCTATATACATTTACATCATTTTCGACAGGCAGGCATTGACTTATATTGAGGATAAAAATATCCAAATTGTCGTCTCGCTTTCTCTTTCATTCGTTGCCTATTCTTTTAACTGTAACGCACTGATTTCTCTGGAACAATTTGATGTAACACTGTTTTCTGCATACACGTATTCAATATCAGAGACAGATATAATTTATCCAAGATATTCCTTTTATTCTTCGTTTTTCTCTCTCTCAACTTGACGTTCATGCCATGCTATCATATCGTTTTACATTCGGTGTTCATTTGGAAACAGTTGCTTGGCATGAAACATGAAATATACCAACAAAAGGTCATATATATTTTTTTGGATGCTTTTAAAAAAATTCTTTACGTAGTTCATTCGCTCTATAGTAGCGCACAAAAACGGAAGTGAATTATTCATACGCAAATCAATGGTATATGCAATGGTATGGCAGTCAGTCTTTCGTCGTCGTCGTCGTCATCGTAATTCTCGTGCTCATTCTCGTTCTTTCCTTCGCTCAATCTCTGAAATATTACCTACCTCATTAATATTGTATTATGCACAATTTTGCTAATAGAGCACCTGAGCTTATTCAAAAGAAACCAAAGTGTCCCTAAACGGGCGAACAACGAACGCAAAACACTGAACGGTTAAAAGATCAGAATGAAATTGGTTTCTCAAGTAATAAAAGTGGACTGTATATATTTTTTTTTTAATCTACCATCGTGACTGCCGCTCACTTAGCCCAGAGAAATACAGACACATTAAAAAAAAAATAAATGCAAAGAGAGAACGACGGCAATTCGGTGGGACCAATTCATTCTCTATCTATCTGTCACGCTCGAAAGTTTTTCGGCTCCATTACGAGATTAAAATGACATCAACCTAAAAATTTGCCACCGCACTCTCTAGGTGTGTGCTTTTTTGGTTTATGTGTGTGTGTGTCTTTGAGAGAGAGTGAATGAGTGTGTAATGTCTTTCCCAAATTAAAGTGTAAAAATGCTTGGAAATCTGTGAGCTCGTCGTCTCGCTGCAAATGCTATCGCTCTCCATCGTCTTTACAATGTTGCTGTCGGTCGGATGGCTGGCTGGCTGGCTGGCTGGTTGGCTGTTTAGCTGGTTGCCTGCTTGGTTAGTCGACTGGATGCTTGGTTGGCACACGAGAAACTGCGCTGCTGGCCCAACATTGGTTCATTTCGAATTTTCATGTGCTTTTCCTTTTGGACTAAAATAAGTTTCAACCATAGCGCGCGCATACACACAAATATAATGCGAACATTTTATGACTTTGAACAGCTTTTGCTGGGTGCTACCTTTTCAATCACATTTACGCCATTCGTTTCTTTCTCCCGAAATTCAACAAAGCGCACACTATATCGACCCCACTCACAAAACAACAGCATCAATAGTAGAAGCAGCAACAGACGACGACGACAACGGTGATGGTGGTGGCGGCGACAAACAACAACGTTATTTTCATCTATTTAACGACCGTTTGCTGCTTTTATGTTTTTCCTGCGAGCTTGCCCCGTGTATTTTTACGCTGTTTGAATCCTTTTCGGTGTGATTCCATGCGCAAATTTTTCGAACCGAAAAAATAATGCTGATGCCGTCGCCGTTTCCGTCCGAGCTCTCAATTCTCGGCGCCTCTTTTGCTCACTCTTGCACGTTTGCTCTCATCATTTCCAATGGAAGAGCGAAAGAGATGAATAGAAGCAGAGAAAAAGAAAGAGCGAAAAAGAGAACGAGATTCGTGTGCTCTCACAGTCGTTAGTCAACGCTCGCACATATGAAAATGGTAAAATGTGTACCATGTACACGTATTAAATCGCATTTTGTGTGTAGCGGCTATAAATATTTCGTTCTCTCAATCGCATTTTTTAGAATACGATTTATCGATTTCGGGAAAAGTGGAAAGCGTTGTATGAATATTAATTTAATTAAAATTGGTTCGGAGATAAATTTCATCGGTGCTTTTGAATTGTAAGCACATAAAATGAAATGGAGAAATACAAATATAAATCAGCAAATTCGTTTTTTATGTTCTTTTTTTTCACTACGTCTGTGTTTTATTTTCACATTTTCATTTTATTTATTTTTATTTTTTTTTGTAAAAAAACAACTCAAGCACAATTACAACCGCCCGATGGAGCTGGAAGTGCAGTCATAACGGAACCACTATTGTCAATATCGAATTCGGTCTCACCGCCTGCGGCAGAAAATCGTGAAGATGCTCCCTGACAAAACAATCGAAAACAAATATGTTAAATATGATTTTATATGAAATGCTGAGCGAACTAAATTGAATCGAATCGAAATAAATAAACAATACTTACCGAAGCGAGAAGTGATGGATAGTCAAGGGCACCTAGAGCGCTTGCACCATAGCTATATGGTGATCCATCTAAGCCATATGATGATGCACTTGAGTCAATTGCGCCTGAGCCGAATGATGATGCACTCAAGTCAGTTGCGTATGAGCCGAATGATGATGCTGAGGCTGTGGCGGGCGATGCAAGACCTGCAGCTGCAAATGGAGATGGTGCGGGCAAACCAGCCGATGCAAGACCTGCAGTTGATTCCAATGGAGATGCTGCGGGTAAACCTGCAATGGCCAATCCAGCCGATGCGGCGGCTCCTGGAACTCCAGCCAAAGCCAAAGAGGTCGAACATGCGTCTGGGATCACTGGATTCGAAGCGTACGTTTGAGCACCTGGGACTGCTGGTTTGTCAATGAATACCCTCTTTTCGATTGGTCGTACAATGCGAACGATGACTGGACGCAATTGAATTGAACTTGGTAAAGTCTTGCGAGTGTATGCATTTGTGATGGTCTTGTGGCCGGAGTTCAGAACGATTGGAGATGGTCGCACAATGTATGGGGCATGGTTGATGATGAGACGGGTTGGTGGTTGGTTGATCAGAATCTCTCCCGGTTGATGGACGAATGTTTCACCAGGTGTGTGGATGACTTCAGTGCTGGTTTCGACTTTGCATGGCTGATCTGGGGCTGGAATGGTTTCGACTGCAGCATTGGCGATTGATTGATCGGCGAGTTGTTGAGCGACGGCCAAATCAGAATCACCACCTAATGGCAAAGCTGATGCAGCTGTACCCAATGGCGATGCTGGTCCGGATGGAACTAATGGCGATGCTGGTCCGGATGGAACTAATGGCGAT
>NW_022595245.1:238064-248858 GCF_009176505.1 Sitodiplosis mosellana
CGGATGGAACTAATGGCGATGCTGGTCCGGATGGAACTAATGGCGATCCTGGTGCGGATGGACCTGATGACCAAGCTGGTCCGGATTGACCTAATGGCAAGGCTGCAGGCAAAGCTGAGCCATATGAAGTAGGTGCTACTTCGTTAGCCGAATCACCGTAAGCGTACAAAACGAGTGGTTGACCGTTATTTTGATTATACACTTCAGGTGCACCTGGTGCTGATGCTGGTAGTGGTAGTGGTGCTGGCGACGGTACTGGTAGTGGTAGTGGTACTGGCGACGGTTCTATTCCACCACATGGACAAACTGGAGTTGTGTACGCTTTCTGTATGACGCAAAAAAAGAGAGAAAAAAAGGCAGAAAAACATAAATTAAACGAAAATGTTCGTTAATCGAACGCTCGGTGGCGAAAATCCGATTGGAATGGTGGCCAATAAATACTTACGTTAAAAGCGAAACTCAGTAATAAAAGTGTTATTGCTCTCGTCGCCATGATGATTTGTCTGATGCAATTGAGTCGAGTGTGCCATTCAGAATTCTGTTGCACCGCTTTTATACGAATTTTTGCGATTCATTCAGCTTTTTGTCTGTCTGCCAATGTGTAATGTAAATCGGCATAATAATGGCAACTATCAAATGTTGTGTTGTGTGTTATTGGAGTGCTCATATTGTTTTCATATCAAATGCATTCCAATACGTGCTGCTCGATTCATATCATCCAGTCGAAAAAATTGTAAACAAAATCACGAGAGCACTTGATTCACTTAAGTTACCGATGAAATGAATGCAGCAGAAGCAGTAGCAGAAAAAAACCGCATACACACAACATAACACAACAGTTAAACAACTGTGTAGACACAAATTTACAACAACCATTGTGCGAGAGTGTGTGTGTGTGTGTGTGTGGAGTAGCTGTAAATGAGTTTGGCAATAATCATCAGCGAGTCGAATAAATCATCGTATCGAAATGAGAGCGAAAAGATGGGGAAAAAGAGCGCGGAAAGTGTGTTTGAATAAACAAAACCAAAATTATACACACAACAAACATCCCAAAAAACAAAATTGAAACATCAACAAGAGCGTTGCGCGCGCGTATATATGCGAAAGACGATCGAATACGAGCCACAGTCCAAAACAACTGTTTTATTCCAAATAAAAACACTGAAATATATTACTAACCAGCGGTCATACACTAAAGCACACGTACATACGAACAGAGGCAATAGAACAAGTGAAAGAGTTAGCTTATTCGTGGTTTTACTTTACTCGACGAATGCATAGACACACATACATACCAACGTCGAATGGGTTTTTAGCTGACTTTTTAGCTCGAAATGCATTACGAGTGTTGGTCAAATAACAAGAGAAATGTGACAATTTGTTTGTTTATTCAGGTCTCTTGATGGGTATTTTTTTTCTCTCTCTGTATGTCTGTTGTCATTGTTGTTGTTCGGTCCGAAATAAAACAAAAAACAAATTTTCACATTGTGTCTAGCCGAATGCGTGCGGTTTTATGAATTGGCGTATATTTTTTGGATGCCAAAAAACGAACACGTATACCAATGTGATTGATATATATCTGCCTCTATCTCACTTATCGATTGCGGTGTTGTGAATGAATTTGAAGCCTGTATTTAATTTTGAAAACCACAATCGGCTGAATTGATAAATTTTCTCGTTGGCTATGCGTGCTGCTACTGCTACTGCTGTTGCCGCACACAGTATAATGCATAGACAAATTCACTTACGTAGACGAGCGTGCTATCTCACATGCGCGCGCACACACACACTCGCTCATTTTCTTCATGAGGTCAAGCCAAAAGTTGCGGTAATAAATATGACTTAACCCAGCTTAAAAAGCCAGAAGCTCTTCTTCGATCGGACGAGAATATCGACTGTGTGTATGTTGCTGCTGCTGTTTTTTTGCCGTTTGTTTGCTGGTTGTTGGTTGGTTTGCTACTTGACAATCGCGATGAAAGAATCACACAAAAAGTACAATAAATTCACACAAAATAAATACGAGCAATCTCAAATTGATACATTGACCGAAATGTTTGAAATGCGCATAAGCTTTTTTTGTTGTTGCCTATTCGCTTTTAATTACTTGTTTTTTCTCTCTCTCTCTCGCCTCACACTCTTCGGTGTGTGTGTGTGTCGTATCTCATTTCTGTTGAATGTGGCAAATAAATACCCTTTTTGTGAACCTTTTCTCTCTCTCTCTCTCTCTCTTCCTCTCTTTCTTCTCTGTTTCTCCATTGCAGGTCTCAGCCGGAATGAAACTTTATGATAATTGAATTTGCTTGTGAACAGTTTTTTTTATTGGAATGTTTGCGCACACATCAAAATTCTGACCTAGGTTCTGTTTTGCGCGCGCTTGATTTAATTCCACACACAACGCAAACACAATTTTCACCCGTATTTTCATGCAATCGAATCGTAAGTGCGAAACAACAAAGAATATTATTATAAATACCACGGAGTCGAGCGCTTAAATTGAACCGACAGAGGAAATAAAAAGCGGAGAAACCAACACATTTCAAGTGAAAGGAGAAACCAACATAAAATATATTACATTTATATAGAGAGAAAGCGTAGAGAGAAGCGAAAAATCGTTCGAAAAACCACAACAAGAAAAATTGGATTCATAAAATGTAGGAAAATAAAAGTCAATGTTTCGAGTGCGTACTACGATCATCATTACAAATTAATAAAACCAGACGAAGACGAAGAGGAAGAGAAAGCAAAACACTGAAGAAATCTCTGGATTTTTTTTCGTTCTACTCTCGCTCGACAATACAAATCTTTTGACGACTTCCATTTCGTGCAAACGACATAATCGACGGATAAAAAGCGATTGCTATCTGAAAATCGAGCGGCCGAATGGATCAAGTGTTCATAATGTCAAGCACCATTTGTTCATTGCATATTTTTGACGGCGTTTGTGTCAAGCGTCGACTAAATTCCAACAAATCGATGTCCATGCATTGGATTGTTCTAATTTGGTTGGCGATTATGTCCCGCCAACCGTATGCCGTGCATGGATTAGACGAATTGCATATTGGTGGTATATTTCCGATTGGCGGCAAAGGCGGATGGCAAGGAGGTCAAGCTTGCCAACCAGCTGCTGAATTAGCCCTGGAGGATGTCAACAGTAAATCGGATTTATTGCCCGGTTTCAAGCTAACACTCTACAGCAATGACAGCGAGGTATGTGTGCAATTTTTAATATTTATTTTCTGTCTATTTTTCGCATGTACATAACTATTCGTCAATTTCAGTGCTGACATTCTGCCACTCAATTCATATTCTTTCCTTTTCCCGGAAATAGAATGAACAACTAACCCTTGAATTGCTTAACCCACAAAAAAACCATATAAAGTAAAGGGGTATTGAGTGGCTTATCGCAATAATATAGTAAATTTTTTCGAGCGCGAACAAGAGCGGAGAAAAAGCAGAATAATTGACCTTCAGTGAATTAAGAAGAGGGATGTGGTAAAGCGAGCCAATCCACAATTCACAAATTCAGTTAAATTAAGCAAACACTCATCCTCTTAAAGCCAAAACGAGATTTGTGTAATTTTTCGCTGAAAATATCATAAATCGCATTACATTCGCTTTATATGTCAAAGCTAATCTGGATTTGAAAATTTTATTCACAACGTTCTGACCGAAGCACACACATACAACACTCACAACGGATGACGATGATGCTGAAGAGCAAAAAAAATCACTCTTGAGCGAAAAGCACTTGCGGATTCAAGTTGACATTGGCTAAATTCTGGTGCTGTTCATGGCTATGTTTCAGGCTTTACATTTCTCATTCTCTGTCTCTGTCTCTTTTTCACACTCATCTGCTCGGCAGATTGCTTGTTCGTTCGCTCCCATTCACTCTCTGCTCTATTGCCCAACGACTCAATTGACATAATACTAGCAGTTTATGGCATTACATAATATTTGCTATTGTAATTTACATAAGAATGTCAGTCAACATCAAATGGTACAAAAGACTTCTCTCGTTCATTTCACATACATGCCAGTCTATCCATGCCGAATCCGAATCCGAAACGATGAGCCAAAAACCAACGATGAACAAATGAATAAAACGCAAAATTCTCTATGCATTCATCGTAACCAAGAAACGAACCACACACACACACGTATATACAAGCGCAAATAAAAGACCGAAAAGAAAAATATGAAAATGGAAATCTTGTCAAAATATTTAAATTCTTTCGTCTGCTCATTCTATGAGATTGAAAATGTGTAAAAATTCCGGGATTTTCCCCTCGATGCTATGTAATATATGCACTACATTCAGCAAAGATTTATTTGAAATAGTTTCAAATTTTATGTTTTACATATTTCATAACATGGTGTGTGCAAGCACAAGCACACTTACTCGTTGCCAAAATCGAATAAAACATTCCACAAAAGAAGACGAGGGAAAAAAATAATATATTATTATTGTATATGCATTTCATCTTCCATAAATTCAATAAATTCTCATTGAGTTGTGCCACTGACGCGAAACATTTTGCGCATAAATTTGCCTCACTGCCTATGAGTCTGTATGCTACTGAACCAAACTAATATCTGAAAATGAAAACAATCATTTCATAATAACAATAATAGTAATAATGTTGCGGATGTACAAAAATCAAACACATTATTTTCCATAAAACGATGTCGCATATTTTCCATCATTGGTTTTCGGTGTAGCTAGCCTTTAATCAGTGCTAAAAACAACATCGAATTTGTGGCCATCGCTTTGACTACACCAAATTGGCATTTATGGGCAAAAATCGCCCCCAAAAACTAAAATCCCAAAATTTATCATCATGCTAAAAACCATTTAATTGAGAACATATATTTAATAATTGAAATAAACAAAATATTGGCAGAGCGAGATAGAAAAAAACTATAATATAAACATACATGATAATATTTGTGCGAGATATAGTTTGGCTAATTGAAAATGGCCCTGTGAATTAAGCCCAAATGAGACGTGAAAAGAGTAGTGCTGCTTTTTAGTTTGGAAAATTATCATAAAGTGGTCATATACAGAAACGGTTATGTGTATACATTTCCCGTTTCCATAGTCCGTGGTATGTATGCTCGAGGGGAGTGACTGAGTGAGTGTGCATTAATCGGATTTTCGTCATTTCGATGTTCATTTTAATAAAATGGTATGTGCGCGCGCAAAATCCAGCTTCCCGAACGAATCGATCGATGGCGTGGCCATACATTTTATTGAATATTATTTTCTGTGGTTTCATTTTTCTGCAGCGGTTCAATCGATTTTCCGTCATTGCTTGCGCGAACGAAAAACAACTTCGCCACGTTGAAAGCAATTCTGAATCTTCGAATGCAATAATCATCGCCAATACTGGATGCTATTGGTTGCGATGAGAAAGTTTTTATCTTTCTACTCTTTCACTCTTTTTCTAGAAATTTCTTCACGCTATAAACAACTGGCGGTTAAGCTAGCAAATTGTCGACGAAACAGATGAAAATGTGTGCCATAAATTGATATTCAGGGAGAGGATAGAATAACACGGGCAAAGCATATTTTCGTGTTAATGAAGCGCAATTCGACCAGACCTCTCGGCACATGCACACATACCACACATACTACGTACGTACGTTCGTTCACCGTACAGTTTACAACGGTTCACGCGAAATGTTTCGACAAATTCCAAATAATTTCTGTAAAATTATCCAACGACTTATAGCTACGACACATGCCATTATTGTGGCTATTTTATATTTTGGTTATCGGTTTGCTTGTTCTGGTTGGGGCTGCTGCCGCTGCTGCTGCTGCTGTTTTTTTGCATGAACACACATACACAATTTGCGCTCTTTCTCTCGCTCTCTTTTAAATATCATTGTGTCCCATTTAATTATGACTCTAATGTTTACGGACAAACAACCAAACACATATATACATATTGGAGCGAGTAAGCGACCGAACAAACGAACGAACGAGCAAAATGAGCGCTCGCGTGCGCACATCCACCAAATGCACAGTGAAACACAAGCGCACAAATTAAAACCGAACATAGATATACGTAATACGGTTTGCTGTAATTGTTTTTGCCTCTTTTTCTCCAGTCCGCTTAGGGACCTCGAAAGATTCGGTGGGCTTTTCTGCGTTTTCTCGCTTTGTATTCGATAGGAGTCGAGCGTATTTGGCACTCATCTGATGAAAACCGTCGCTTTTGATCACATCGACAACAACGACAACATCAACGACGACGACGACGATGATGGACCGAAAAACAAAACAGAATGCTAGCATCCAAACTAATTCGCACACAAAACACGCACATACGGGTTACTCGTTCGCTCGCTCTGTGCTCATTTTGTGATAGGATGTTTATATATTTATTTTCCACAATGGATTTGCTGTGTATCACTGGCAAAAATAATTATTCTGCTCTCCATCACCAACCACCACTGTAGTCGTCGTCGTCATCGTCATCCTTTTGTTTTCACCTTATATTCTCAGTCGAAGCAAAATGTTTATTACTTTGTGGCATTTTATTTATTTCCTACTGTCAATGAATCGGTGAACAATGAGTCGGAAGTTAGCAGCGAAGACAAAACTCTCTAACACGAGCGAAAAGAGCAGGTGCGAGAGAGCGAGACGGAGGGAAAGAAGAAGAAGAAAAAAGTAATAATAATAATACACACAATTATTCTCGGCAGCCCAAACGAACTGCTAACAAAACATCACCCGATATCATTATATTGTAAATGTTCTGTATGTGTTTATGGCTGCTTGGATGACTGGCTGGTGTGTGTGTGCTTCGGATAAGTTGAGAAGCAGCAAAATAAAGCCTATTTTCCAGTCAATTTATCTTACAATTCTGAACCTATAACATCTAAGCACCCATCTCCCGGGCTCTTCAAATTGTTATTCGTGAGATGGCGATGATGGCACACGGTGAAACTGATACTTAGTTTGGTTTGCGAGCTGTTTTTTTTTCTCTTCTCTCTTTTCTGTTTAAAATTTAATACCCTTCAATGGTTTGGGTGTATGTGTGTATAGGCCAAAACAGTTATCCAAATTATTCAGGCGAAAAGGCAGATGCGATTCTTCGATCAATGAGCGATTGAGAGAAAATCGAATGGTTTTGCACGTCGTTGTGACGTGAGCAAAGCTCATGAACTTGAGAGAAATAAAACGCTGAATCCGATCAATTCAACAATAAATCCACTGAAAAACTTCCATCCTCTTTCTTGGTCCATTCCGTTTTGCTTCTTTTGTCTAGTCAATTTTTAAATGAATAGAGAGAGAAAGAAAAAAAGCATTCAATTCATTGTGTTTTTTTGTCACTTCACATGTTCCTTCCTAATTATAGCAAATGGTTCGATTGGTCTTTTATCAAATATCGTGTATGTATCGAATCGTTTGCTCGTTCTTCATCACCACCACTGTGCTGTCTACTCGTAATCGAACACCTTCTCACACTTGTCCTCTTTCTCTTCTTTCCTTTTCGATTCGTTTCGTTTCGTGAAAAGTGCGTGTATGGCACGTTTATATGACTTCGTTCATTTATTTCGTTTTCTTTTTTAGTTCAGCTGGTCTCTTCCAGCTGGAGATGGTTCATTGTGTCGATTTATTTTACTGTAACTGTTATCCACTGCGTGTATTATGTCGTATATTTAATGTTTTCATAGCGGAAAATAATTCGAGAGACTGTCACACTTTTTTCTCTCCCCAAAATGGATATGCTACGCGAGCGTATAGCTCTCGCTTTTTCTCTTTCTCTCTCTCTCTCTCGACAATAGTCGATTATTTTAGTAGTTGTCGCCATTATTATTATCTTCGATCATTTATCATTCGAGAGCGGTTTTCGGGGTGAGCTTCGTGTGCGTTTCACCGTTTTGACATTTTATACCAACTTGTTGTGCATTTTCCGTGCACAGCAATATCAAAATCCGAATGGACGAGCAAGTCAGCGAGTTGAACGAGCTAAAGTGAGTGAGTGGCCTCAATGAGGGGTGATGATGATGTTGAAAAACGATTGATTCCGTTTTTGGACTTTGTAGCTTTCGTTGAAAGCGTAGCCTCGATGTCATAACTTATATATATCATGTTTGTGGCAAGGGGATGGGGAGAAACCAACAATTTATGGTCTCAAATCTCGTGCAATCAAGTGAATAATCACAATCTTTCACCGAAGGAATATACTTTCGGATATTAGAAACTACTCGATGGATTTTCCCAATTTGATGTGTGTCACGTTTCAAAGTGAATCCCGTATCGGCAATTTTGTTTCTTCGTCTATCTAATTCTGTCTCACTCACAGCATGGTTCGTTCGCCTCCTCTACCTCCGCATCTTTCTTTTTCGCTTAGATATAACAGCGTATTTGTCAAGTGCGTGACTTTGATTGAAATAATGTAAATGATTACCAGAAATTGCGATCCAACAGAAGATGAATGAACTGCATGGCAACCGTTAAGCGCAACGATTCATTTTTCCCGTTGGATTTGCTCATTTCGGGCGAACGAAGCGTATTTTGTGATTTTGACTTTTGCATTTTTCTAACTTAGGGCATTTCTAATCCAATTTGTTGTCACCAACAAATTTATATGTTTGTACCATTTTGGCCCGGATTTTCCATTGCAAAACTTCACTCCAAAAAAAAGAGAAGAGAAGCTGACTACTGAACCAGTGTTCGTTTGCTCACACACATATACACACTTACTCGTCCACCCGATCGCGCGCGCATTTAAACTTCTTGCCTGGAGATTCAATTCTAAATTCAATTTATATTCTCTTTTTAGTCGAATCAATAAGATTTATTTAAATTCGTCTCTTTCCTTTGCAAAAGGGTGTGGAAATTCCCATTTTCTTTCTCTCATATAACACACACACACACACACACACGCTCAAACTCGTTGCTCCGCATGTACTGGGATGATGAGGAACGTTCTGTCGGCTAGTGAATAGCTGAAACAACAACGGCAAATCTTACGAAAACGATGTTATCATAACACGTACATATAGTACGGCATTGCAAAAAGCCAAAACAGTTCAAGTTGGTTTTTATGCTTTTTGTTGTGCTCGGTCAAAATTCGAAAATACACACACACGTAGGGAGAGAGAGAAAGACAAAAATCACAGAACTGGCGAAAGGCACAAACTTTTGTCGGTTGATGGCGACGATGGTTTGTGTGTGTGTGTGTGGCAAAGAGACGAGAATCACAAACCAATAAATAGAAAAGTACAAAACCCGAAGAACAACAACAGCAGCTACAGCAAAACGAGAATCAAAAAAGAGCCGAACAGAGGGAGAGAGAGAAAAAACTTAGTGAAAAAGTCTGTGCACAGTTTGTACAATACAAAGATATTTTATTGATTTTAATCGTTGATGGTGGTGTGTGGCATTGCGTTCGATGCCAAAAACTAAGCAAAGAACTGAACTGAACACAGAGAACAACAATGAAGAAAATGAAGAAGAGGAAGCGGAGTATCGAGTGTACGAGGGATGGAAACGAAAAAGCACTTTTCTTAAATGTCCTATCCAACTGTTTCTATCCTTCCCTCTCGCTTTCTCGCTCGCTCGTTCACTCTCGTCTTTTTTTTCTTGAACGTCATGTCAGTGTTCCGTGTGGTTGTTCTCTGTTGATTCGACAGCGAACAAAAAAATTCCACAAGAAATTTGTCGCGGGTTTAACGCATTTCAATCGATTTGATATCACTTTGCATAAATCCACGTACTCACATTGGCATTCACGTTGAATTTCCATAAATATTAGCTACGCCACCACTCTCTCTCTCTCTCTTTCACACAGAAACAAACATACACATACACAAAATCCATAAAACGAAAATGCTCCACTTCGATAAATTGTAATAGCAAAGCGAACAATAAATGGGATTGCCAACCGTCTATTGCGCGGGATGTATACAGCGAGAGGCAAATGGCAGCAGTTTCAATCTTGTTGCTACTTTTCGGAAAAACATTTCGTGAATGTACGCAAAGTAACACATAGGTGTATTCTTTCCGTTGAATGTTCGAGTGCGAGAGAAAGAGTGAGAGCGAAAGAGAACGCGCGCGTGCATGTGTATTTTGGGCTACAACTAGAATTTGTGCACTCAGCGCACGCGACTATGTGTGATTGAATCTGCCACATTTTTCCTATATACACACAATTACGACCTAGCTACCTACCGTCTATATTTTGACATTTATAATAAAAAAGAAGCTTACAATACAAAAATATCCATATCTATCTGCAAATGCGAATTAAAAAATGTTATGTACCATTGAATTTGATTAAATAAATTGTAAAATAATGTATTACGCACGACTAAATGAACCAGAAAGAGCATCCGGAATAATAACAATATTTCAAATCTTTTTTCAAAGTACTTCACATTGAAAACAGAAATATGGAGGAAAAAAGCAGCAGCAAACTTTTCGTAATAAAGAGACCTACTCCAGTTTATTCGCACAAAAACACATTGAGCGAGCGCGCAAAGCAGTTCTCATTAAGTGGCACTTTTTTGGGTTCAAAGAAACCGATTTAATCATTTGAAATGTACGAATTCATTGTTCATTAAAATTGCATTGAACAAAGTCGAGGAGCGGCGGTTGTGTTTTTTCTCCATATATTCTTCATTCACGGCACGGCAAAGTGACGTCAGTGACGGTGATTAAAACTGAACAATATTGTTGGAAAATTCATTAAAAAACGAACAAACGACCGAGAGAAATCGATAGAGAGATAGAGAGAGGGAGAGAGAGAGAGAGAGAGAGAGAGAGAGAGAGAGAGAGAG
>NW_022595245.1:248868-272824 GCF_009176505.1 Sitodiplosis mosellana
GAGAGAGAGAGAGAGAGAGAGAGAGAGAGAGAGAGAGAGAGGGTGAAAGAGGGATCCTGCTGTGGACTTAGTTCAAGTGCTGTTTCAGCACTTTCGAACTCCTCATGGTGCAATTGACTGACAAAAAGTTAAATTTTTCAACAATTTATCTTATCAGAATGGCGGAGCGCACATGGAGTGTGAAGTGTGTCGGAACATTGAGCTGTTGCGAAAAAACACAAAACATATATACTCACTGAAAATAAAAGAGATACATCTCAATTCTAAGCCCATACAGAGAGGGAGAGAGAGAGAGAGAGAGAGAGAGAATGAGAGAACGAGCACACAAAGTTAGAGGCTTAGACAATACACATGAAATGGATTTACGTTTATATGTATCTATATATAAAACGAAGCGAAAATACCCATTGGGAATTAAATGCCGCTGTAAATGTCTATATTTTGTGCTCATTGAATGAACAAATTATGAACAATTATGCTTCATTTATGTTTTAATTTCGTGCTCGCTCATAAAAAAAATTTCAACTTGAATTTCAATACGCGCCAATTGTCGCTGCCACAGCGAACATATAAAATCCATGCGAACAAAGACAATGCCATGCCGATTTATTTTTGTTTGCTCTGAGATTGTTCGATATACACACATTACACACAGTGTAGCAGAGCACAGCACAAAATGACATACAATATGTAATACCTCACCATATGCATTAAGTGTGAATTGTTGTTGCTGTTGGATTCGTTTGGTGGTGGTACGCTGGTTTTTTTCTACCGTTGTGAACCGAGGATGTTTAATTAATGATAAAATAATTGTCTAATTTGGAGTAGCTTTTAAATATTTCAGCATACCTTCCGTTCCGTTCCGTTCCGTTCGGTGTTTTCGCAATAAGAACATGACAAAACGAGTGTGCAAATGGCAACGATGTTTTTACACCGAATTGACATAATACATTGGGTTGTCGTTGTTTTTGGTCATAAATCAAATTCCTTGTTGTATGTGCCTTTTGGTCTAAATGTATGTGCATGATGAATTTGCGTTGGGTGTGTGCACCACTACCACATGCCATATGTATACGATACACACATTACACTCACTCACTCACTAGCTCAGAACTCACCGAATATTCTGTTTCGCTTTGCTCATTTTGGGAGTCGGTTTGCTGCTTTTTTTTCCAGCCGAACTTCTGTTGAGCTTCGTTAACATCATCATTGCTCGACATTGCCAATCGGTTACTCGTTATTTGTTCTTTCACAAACTTTCAATGTTCCGCGCTGTTTTTTCTCCTCTCCTCTGTCTCTCTCTTCTCTTTTTATGTTCTCATATTTTCGCTTTATCTTGCTCGGTATAGCATTTTGCTGGGGTAAACTTTTGTTATTATTATGAGCTTCATACCTTTGTCAGAGAGTTGTAATTTTAAATCAAATGGGAATGACTACTGCAAGCGATTGAATTTTCATGCGAATTAAGATACGTTGTTAGCAGAAGGTATACACACTGTATGAGCTTGAGGAGGTTGGCTACGCAACCGAAAACCTGACAACGAGCGAGAGAGAGAGAGAGAGAACGAAGAAAAAAACACAGCAAAACTACGCCGTGATCACATTCCGAGAATGTTTGAATATCATTAAAGTGAAATTAAACACCTTTCTTCCATCACCGTTTCTTACAACAGTTTTCGGTTCCGTTCTTTTGTTTGCCTTCCAATTTGACTGAGCTCAGCGAAAAAAAAAACAGATAAAATGCAAGTATACTTTTACGAGCATAAATAAATAGAACGAGATACAGACTGAGTCAGAGAGTGAAAACTTTCTCTGCACACACCGGCGCACACATAGTTAACAAATATCAATGTGACAGTGGGAAAATCTGCTCGACATGTTCAATTTTTCTGCTCTGACAATCTTTACTTTGTTGCTGCTTGTGATTTAATTGAATTTTCTCATTCCTTTGATGCTGATAACACTCGACGAGTCATGAGACATATTTCATTGCTTCGTTCCACGGACATGGCATACACAGGGAAAAAAAACAATTGCATGAAAATTTACACTCCGTTCTGGTTCGTGTTGACATTGATGCAAATAAAATGTACGCAAAAATGGTCCCCTAAAGCAACACGCATATCCATCCCATTCACAGCGTATATGCTAATGCTTTCGAATATCCAGCAAATGAGTGGAATGAGTGATAACGAGAAATAGAGAGAGAGAGAAAGAGAGAGAGAAAGAGAGAGAGAGAGAGAGAGAGAGAGAGAGAGAGAGAGAGAGAAAGGAATGAAATCCCGAAGAAAAATTCATTTGAATTTTACATTCATCTTGCTTGAAGATTTTCTAAAATACGCATGTCATGAATTCACGTATGCAACATTTTCAATGTAAATACAGGAGGACAAAAGGAAAAGAAAACAAATACGTCCAACATGCAACAGCAAAAATAAACAGAAGATGTGAGAAGAAAAAAAATACGTTATATATATAAAATTATACAAAGGCTAAAGCACGTGCCTTCGTGATGTTGAATTTACGAACTGTGTAAGGCGAGTGTGGGAGCCAAGTGAATGAGTGAGCGCGGGCGCGGGCGCGATACTGTAACTCGGTACTGTATATGAATACAGTGAATACAATTTGTCACATTAATATGGTGAATTGTCGCTCTTAATGTAAACAGACCAAGAATGTATCGTTCATTTCTCTGTTTTGCGTTCGACATGAAACGCAGTAATTTCCTTTTTCGTTTGCGCCTCTTCTAATGTGATGACGATGAAAGAGTGCACGGAAGACGAGTAAGTTAGAGAGAAGTGAAGAAAAGAAAAGAAGAAATTGGTTCACCCAAAAAAAAGAAGAAAAAAATTTCTCAACACGCAAAAATACTTTCTTGGGCTTGTTTCTCAAGGCAAGTGTTTGCTTTTGTACATAATTTTTGTTCTCTCTCTCTCTGCTTCGACTGCTTCTTCTTCTTCTTCTTCTTTTTTCATTTGGCCGTATCACGTATACACCAAAAACTCCTGTGCAAAAAGAAATAAGAGCAGTGCTATTGTTCACAAAACGGAAGAGCCATCAAATACATCAACCATTTGGATATGCGAAAGAGAAAAGAATGAGTGAGAAGATTTCAGGGCGGACGCACCATGAACATCAACTTCAATGCTCAAACAGTGAGAGAGCTTTTAGTTTTATTGTGTGTGCATATTTCGTTTCTCGAATAATTTAATGGTTCGGCTTCACGGCATGCTTAAGATGGTTTCATTGCTGGTGTTACCGTGGTCATGTTGTTGTTGCTGTTTTTGATGCTTTGCTCACTCTCTGTCTTTTTCGTCTCTTCACAAACTTCAGCTTTATCGCCTAACACTTATGCGACATTTTAAGCTCAAAACACGGCTTATCGCTCGTTCTCCTTGACTTTGTTTGAGGAGCGATTTCTCTTCTTCTTCTTCTGCTGCTTCTGCTCTCGGTTCGTATTTTTTTCGGTAACTTATATGTCACCAGGGAACAACGAACACTGAACACACACAATACATGAATTCTCTTTCGTTTCAAAGAAAAATATCAACATTGTATTTTAAGATTCAATTGTAGCGTAATGCATCACATATCAGCCAGTCAAGTATCGCCTGTGAATCGAATAGACAACGATGCAATACGGTGTTTGAGTGTGTGGAATTGAAGCATAGAAGTGAGACAGGTTCAAAACATAAAAGATCGTCTCTCTTTCTCTACACCCTGACGAATAAATTATGAAGTGTTAATGAACTCGTCGTTTACTTTGAATTTCGAAGCGAATTAAATTGAATGCGATTTAAGTCGCGTTCAAATGAACTAGTTTGATCCATTTAAGATATTCTCGAGTGGAATTTTCGTTCATTATCATATTCATCGTTGCCATAAAATTCTTGTTCGTCGCCACCTACAACCCTGCTCGCTCTGCTTCCTCCGGTGTCGTCGTTAAATTTCAGTAAATATATATTCAAACCGAAATATTATAATGGAAACACTAGAAAAAGGTGTGTGTGACATATATATTTTCCATTTGTTTTGCTTCATTTCGTTTGTCGCTTTTTGCCGAGGTGTCGCTTTTTCAATCTACACTCTCCTTCGCTCAATATATCCGCGCGGAATGCGTGAGTTAAATCAAAATTGAATCAACAAATTGTTGGTCGTTTTCATCGGATCTGCGGTTGGAATATATAATTAGTTGTTCGCATACAGCAACGCACACGAAACACACGAATTAATTCGAACAAATCTATAAATATGGAAAGCGTTTGCCGAATGCATTGCCAAAGCAAATGATATATATATTCAACATATTCATGTTTATAGACGAATCGTTTCATTGACCGGGGCACAGTACAATGGTCTAAGTAGAACAGACCGACCAAGCGACCGATATTCATATATAAATTCACGTCGAGAGCGAAGCACAAAATACGAAATGTGTGGTTTGTGTGTTATATGAGCAAACATGGTATGGATACTTAAACCAGAGCTAACACGCAAAATGTCACATGTAATTTGTTTTATTATGTATTTAATATTTTGTTCATATTTCATCATCTAGAAAAGAGATATAAAATAGCGATATCGTCGCTTGTGGAATATATCGTGCTCATTTATTTCTTACACCTCTTCCCTTAGGTCGTTTAGTGGAAATGAGACGATAAGCTGATGTGTGTATTGGGGAAGTCGCCGCGTGTGTGCGAGCTCGTTTTCATTTATAAATTAAATCTACGCATTTGGAGCCGCCACCACCATCAACACCAGCACAATGTACTTGCTTCTAGAATGAATGTGAAATCGTTTGTAGTTCTGTGTGCGCTCTCTTTTTTTTCCATTCTTGCTATTCTTGCATTACAACTCATTCGAACGCACTCTCTTTCCTCCCGTCTCTCTCTCTCTCTCTCTCGCTTTCCTTCCCGTTTATCGCCGCAGTCGGTCGATGAACAGAACGGTATTTTGTGCGCGCGGAATAAGTATTTCCGTTTTAAAGATTGCACGAAAATGAAGTAAAAGCAGCTTCAAGCGAACGAATGAGCAAGAAACACTCGAATGAAAAACAAGCAAGAAAAAAATTGGAGGGTATTTTTTGTTGCTGCTGCTGTTTTATGATGTTGGCATGCCAAGAGAGAGTCGCGGTTGAAAATTCGGCACGAATAAAATGTTGTGGCACATGAGATTGAATTTCAAAACCAATATGGACTTACGTATAAAATGATAAATTGTTCGACTTGCGTGCAGAAAGGTGTTATTTCTGTCTGCTTTTGCTGCTGCCATTACTCGCTAGTTGTATATTTAATACGCTCTCGGGCCATGGTGACGATGGCAGCAATAGTGGTGGTGGTGGTGGCGTGTGTTCTAGATCTAGTCTTGAGTTGAGGATTTATCAAAAAGTGTGTATACGTATATGTGCTTCTTGCGCACTAATGAACTCGTCCAATTACTCTAATGAAATTTTATAGTTTTACGTGATGATTCACGGTACAAATAGTCACAACACCACATCATTTGCGCACACAACAAGCTTTTTTGTTGTTGCTCCTGTATGTGTTGGCCACATCATCAATCGCTCATCTGGTGTGCAATTAATTTTGTTATGCCATTGCATAATTTGATTTGTTTAACAAACGAAAATAAAATATCAATATCAATATCACTAATTGCGGCAAGTTATGCTGGTGCTGTTTTGCTCAGTCAGCAAAAATTGATATGTGTGTGCTTCAATGGAATGGAATGGCATCCAATCGACATGAATGTCGAAAAATGAGCAAATACCGAATATGCACCACTGAAATCATATCGTTCCATATGAATGTTTCAATGTTTGAAATGCGATAACGATAATAACAATGAACGAGAGCGAAAGAAAGGAAAAGGGGAGCGCAAAAAAAAGAGAGCAAACGCGCTCGCGCTCGCACACTTGGCAAACTATATAAAACTACAAAACAAAAGGTACAAACACGACGATTCATCATTTGACTAATAATTCACATCCTCGTTTAATAAATGTTGCAGAAAAAGGTTACGATATTGTGTGTGTGTGTGTGTGTGTGTGTGTGCGGGAGCCGTTTTCAATCGAACCACGCTATAAAACGATACATTATTCAGTGCATCGGCGAGAATGAAGAATATGAAATAGGCGTGCAATAATCAAGTGCAAACGAAGTGCTGTGCAAATTCGGGCAAACAAATAAATTGGATGGATTGAGCGAGAGCGAGCAAGCAAGCGAGAGAAAAGGAATTGTAATCATTTTTTTTCTGTTTGTTTGCTATATTATGTGCCATTGGATTTGCTGGCGTTGCTCTGCTGATGTTGTGCTGGCATTCGTTGCTTTGCTATTGGCATATCTCTCTGTCTTTCTGTGAGTTCGTGCAACATTGCAATGCATATCGATCTACATTCTTCTTCTTCTTCTTTTTTTCATTTTCATTCGCATGGCATTCGAAATCTAAGTGCATAAACAATACAATCCTTTGTTCATCTTTTTTCCCGAGAGTAATGCCTGTAATTCAATACAATATTTCAATATACGAAAGAGAATGTAGTTTGATAGAATGACTTGGAAATTGCTTCGAATGCAGATAACTACAGACAAACACACACAGACACGCACACACAGGGAAAAACAACAACAGCCAGGCAAACAAACACAAAAAAGACACTCAAATTGCATTTCACCGTTTGTTGTTGTGCAATATGAACAATGCACATTTTATCAATCCAACATACAAATCAAATGAAGAAGTCTTGAATTTCAATTATTTGTTTATTTTTTGAATTTGTTGTTTTACCTACTTCACTCTTTTTCCGTTTTGTTTTTCGCTTTATGTTTGCACGTTCGGCAGCACATTTAGAGCAATTTCGATGTTATTCATGTTTCAATAATGACGCGAATTATTGGCTCATTTCGATTTGCAATGTTGTAACCAAATTGTAAATTGATAATCATGGGCGCGCGAGTGTGCATAACCGATTATTTGGTGCGTTTTTTTTCTTCTTCCGCTCTATATACTTTTTTCCATCGTCATCGTCGACCTCATTGTAGGCAAACAGGCAACCGAAAAAAAAATTGCTTGGCTTGCTTGATTTTTGTTTTAATTACAAATTGAATGGGGAAACTCCAATTAATTTACTCATACGGTAGTAATTACGAAACACCATTTTGACGTCGTTTCGTGCAGGCAGTGTGTGTGTGTGTGTGTGGCTTTGGCTAAATATTGGCATGACAACTTAATACTTTATTCTCGGCAAAAGCCTCATGGACCATTTTCGGTTAGTGCTTTTTGGGGTTCTACTTTTGGCTCTCTGTCTCTCTCTCTCTCTCACTCGGTCCATGTGCAATATTGAATTTTTGTAATATCATGCGATACGGCCAGTCATTCTATTAAAATATAATGGTCAATATTGACACCCTCCTCCGAACATAGCGAAATATGGTTTTGCCATGGGTAAGGATCCTGCATCCTTACATTCTACATCTGCAATGATGAAAGAACTTTTTATGAGTCTATAAATTCTCTATCAAAAGTAATTCGATTTAATTTTGCCATAGCTGGCTTTGGTCGTGCGTACGCACATTTTCGTTGTATCTCTTTCACTAATGATAAAATAAACATTTGTTTGTTAGTAACGATGCTTCTGTTACTGCTGGTGCTGTCAACAACGCCATTGGCATTGCCAATACCAATACTCTCTCTCTCTCTCTCTCTCCCTCTCTCTCTCTCTATCCATATGGAGGGTGATGATGGCATTGGTTAGAGAGGCGCAATGTAATCAAGACATTTATGCGTACGATGGCAACGGAAGATATGTTTGGAAAACAATATTGTTTTCGTCGGGATATTTGCATTTTGTTATCACTTATCACGCACGTAGCCACCAATGAAACGGACCAATGACTCCCAAAATGCAGACCGGAATATTGAATCGAACGTAAAAAAATTGATATATATCATAATATAGACCTAGCGAGAAAACGACACCCCGCATACTCTATCTATGGATAAAAATGTGTTGTTGTGTTTTTTTTGGGTCGTTGATGTTTGTGGTTGCTCTTCATATCACAACAAAAATACGTTAACTCTACGCTGCCTCATGTAATGATTGTTCAATGCCAATGTGTGTAAGTAAAATGGCAAATAGCGCAGCACCAGCAAAAGCTGGTACACTGGTACTGCATAGTGACAGTAAAGTCAGACGAATTGCCACACCGAATGAAAGCACTTTATGTATTTTATTGGAACATAAATCAAATCATGTTATAATTTACATAAAATCCGTGATTTCCATTGATACCACAAAACGCAAAAACGCAATATACCCAATTCCGCTTCAACGTCTACAATAAATTTATATTCTTTATCGATAAAACAAAAAGGAAGGGATTTTCGTATTCAATCTCGGGCAAGGAGTGAGAGATGGCATAAAACTAGAGCGAAGGCATATATATATATATATATATATATATATATTCAATAGTTGTTGCGAAGCACATCACACAGAACTAACGAAATAATTCAAAAAAAATCTCCGGCTTTTTCTTGTCACTCCACTGATTTTTTTTCTCCTCTTCCACTGTGCTCGATTCGGTTTCTTCATCTGTTCATTTTTCTTCGAGTCTTTTTCTTTGTCACTGCTTGTGTGTATGGATGTGTGTGTGTTTTTTTTTTCTCTTCTCCGTTTTTGTTGGGTGCTTGACATGTTCACGGCCCATTTTCATTTTTATATATGGCTCTGGTTTCTATATAGTAGATATTCTCTCTCTCTCTCTCTATCTCTCTCTATCTCTCTCTCTCTTACTTGAAGTTCCTTGCACTTGACTTTTTCGATCGATGTTTTATGTGGGTTGTTGCTGCTGCTGTTGTCGTCGTCGCTGTACAGCTACGATGGGATGCATGTGTTTGTGTCCTGTTGGGGCGCTCATCATACCCACGATGGATGACGACGACGATGATGAGCAAGCGAGAGACAGAGTGAAAATGGCTGGATGGTAGTGTGTCTCTGTGCATACGGCAACACACTTGTAATTGCACAACGACCAAATGCCACTACTATCTTCCCGATTTTTCATTTATGCCTAACGGATCACAATCATCAGTTAACCTAATTTCACGAACATTCATTTGTATCGTAGCCACTTCACATTTGCGCTTGTTATTGCCATTTTCTCTCTCGCCACTCTCCACCGTTGTCATTTTTATTTCCATCTTTTCTCTTTCTCTTCTTAACACACACACGCACAGCAAGAAAGAGAACGAATGAATGGACGAGCGAGTGACAGTGTGCGATGTGTTGTTCTTTGTTGTTGTTCTGTTATTCCTTCCTCCTCCGCGCGAGTGTGTATGCGCTCGCGCGTATTGAAATGTCTCACAATGTCGCAGAGATATTTGCACAGTTCTTTCAGACCTCTTCATCTGACTTTATCATCATATTCGTCGTCGTCATTGTTGTTTGGCGTGTTGTTCTGTTGATTTTTGTTATTTCATTTGGATACACAGAATTCCCGGTTATTTGGTAACATTTATACGCCGTTGGCTCTGTCGTGTTTACACGAACCATTTTTTTTTCTCTTCCATTTCTCTTTTTCGTCGTCGTCCTTTTCTTCGTCTATCACATCGACGAATATAACAGCATTTCATGCGCTTGTTATGCAGTACAATAGATACGGCTCAAGTTTAGGGATGGACCGAGATTCTATGCGTTATGTATCACTGGAAAAAGTGTACGATATCCATCCATACACACACACACACACACACACACACATACACTCCAACACAACGGAAGCGACAGTAGTTTATCTCTCTTAACATTTTGATTTGAATTATTTTGATGATAGTTGACGCGCGCTCAACCGTTCACAAGCTTCTATTTCACATTTCACACTCACTCCGTGCACACTGTGGAATCCACACAAACACTCGTTAAATCCCATGCCGAACTCTGAACGAAGCATGGCGATAGTGGTGGATTTTACGTTTTTTGATCTCTTTTTCTCTGTTCGAGCACTCATTAAGATATTCGACTCCAGTAAAAATGACCCTCGACACTTGTACGCCATTAACAAACTGCTTCCTCTTTCTATACACATTGCAATTGGATGCCTCAGTGGTCGAATAAAAGAGAGACGAGAAAATAAAATGTTTGAAGAGAGAAAAAAAGAGCATGTTTCTATTCTTAAAAGCTTTTGTTCCACGATGACCAAAAAAGATAAGACAAATATTTGATATTATTGTGGGGAGCCAAAATATCATACGATCTCATTCGTCCGACGGAACATGACATATGTTCATTTCCAAAAATTGGACACATTTGCAAATATTGGCCAAAGACCATTTCTCCTCCTGCTGCCATATCCACCCTGGATGTGTGTGTATGTGTGCGTGTGCTTCAATGCAACGCAAATATTCAATGGCTTTGTTTCAATTTCAGTCTAAAAAGTCACATGTGCATATAAATGTTTGCCGTTCTAAATGGAATAGGAAGCCCTTTTTGCTGGAAACGGCGGTGATTTTTATGATTCGATGGCGATAGGGTATTGTCGACGAATCGGAAAACCACATTTTTATGCGATTGCTTTTTGACTCTATCTTTCGGCTCAATCGCATCCATCCAGTGACGCACAAGCTTTCATGCCAACAATAAAGAAAAAACCAAAACCGATGACAGCAAAAAAAAACGATCGAATCGAAACCGAAAATAAGCATCATAAAGAAAGCAAATAACAAAGCGTTGAATCGTTAAAACGGAATTAAAATGCACAGAGTAAAAGAGGTCACATTTGTCGATATATATTTTACGTTTACCGATGCGTATGCTCTCTTTCTCTGTGATCTAGCCCATTCTCTCTCTCTCTCTCTCTCTCTCTCTGCCGTTTAAATTTGTATCATCCTCGCTGGTGTTTCGAACAAAATGGGTAGAAATGGAGGTTGCTGCTTGTTTAAAATAGGTCAGGCTTTCATTAAGAAGTAGAACCAGCTTAATTTCATGAAATATTCAATGGTAGGTGTCATTCTTTTGCCGTTTATTCTAGTCGAATTGAGTTGACATTTAAATATATAGAACATTCAATGTTCGTTCGCTCTGTTCATTCGCTCTCTGTTCTTTTTCTGTATCATTTGGAATGAAGTATATTCACTACTTTCTAATCGGATGTGAAGCGGGTTTGGTTCCAATGAAGTACAAAAAGAACGGAGAAAGCGAATGGAGACGGGAGGAGAGAAAGAAGAATGTGTTCGATAACAACCCTACCGCATAAATTTATATCTCAACCAGTGCAGTCAGCATAAAAAAGCTAGTTAACAACTTTTGAAAAAGAAATATAAAATGAAATCTATGGATCGTTAAATTTATGGGCGAACTGAAGCAATTCATCATCAAAACATGTGGAACCGTTTTTCATATATGAAGAGCCATTAAAATGTTTGTACGTGTTTATATGAAATATATGTATTGAATTCCTGTTTCGAAACAACCGTTCGGAACACAGTCTGGATAATATTAAGTGGCAGATGAGGTTTGGCTGCGGGATCGGAGGAAAATGCAGTTTATGAGTAAGAGTAAAAGACGACAAAGCTATAAAAACAAGTAATAATAAACAACATTTCCAGCATGTTGAATTTGGAAGAAAAAGAGCATTCTCATTCTCTCAATTTGTAAGAGAAAGAAAAAGAAGAAAAGGGTTACAAATTTATAAAAGGGCAAACCTTACGTCTCTATCGATGCAAAACCAGCCGCTCAACTTGAATTTATCGATTTCTTTTACAGCGAAAAAAAAAGAATGAAATGAGAAATAAAAGGAAGATGTAAGACTTTCGATGACGCCTGATCCCAATGATGTTTGTTTAGAAATAGAATGAAGAGAAATGAAAAGATAGATAGCGAGAAAAGAAATACTCACACGTAGCAGAAAGCAGCCACATGAATATCGTACACTTCGATGTGATGCGATGGCAAATGAATAAAAATGAGTTATAAGCGTGCACGTAAGATTTCACACAACAATGGGATGTTACGTGAGGATTCACGATGATAAGAAACAAATTGTCATGAATCAAGTGATTACATTGTATGGGTGATGTGGAATATACAAAATCTGCCACCATTGCTGCCGCTATCGCCAACACCGCACCAACGTATCACAAACACAACGAAAAATTTCACCAAATAAATTATTTATAAGAGGACAGTTTCTTTGCCCGTATATACATATAAATTTTTTGTGTGTCTCTCTTCGGCAACAAAAAAAAAAGCACCCCGTTATATTTATTTCAACGTAAATCTCTCACTCTTCGAGCATGAATGATGTGCAAAAATACAAATTTGTTTACAGCAAAGTGGTTGTCGTCGTCGTCGTCGTTGTTGTCGTCGTTGTTGTCGTCATTGGACGGAAAATTCGCTGTAAAACATGATTCCCACGAACTACGATCGTAAAAAATCATCGAAGCTTGGGCACTCACGAAAAATAAAATTATTATCAATTCGTTGCCACACTATTTTGCTTATTCATTATTCTAAATATATCTCTGTCATTGGATACTGTTCCCATTATGAAGCTTTCAAAAGTGGAAATCCATCAGGAGATACCGAAGAAAGATTAAATTGAAAGGAAAATAAAGGCGAGAAAATCCGGGGAAAAAAACTGTGCCGACGTTCTGTTGCCACCACCGCAGAGAATAAAAACGAAGTGGCAGCAGCAGTAGTAAAAAAATGAGGGAAATCGGGAGAGAACGAGCGAATGAGAGTGACTGAATGAATGAATGAATGAATAAAAAAGCTATGTGCAAAAGCGGAAATCATGTGAAAGGATTAAACATTTTCCAGATGGGAAAGAGGGCAAAAACTCATAATCCATATAAATTTTTAATGCTCGCTTTACCTTGCAATTTTTCAAACTTATTTATTGTGCTCATGATGGTCTTGTGATTAAATGTATGTGTGTATGGATGCTGAGAGCAGAGTGGTATGAGATTTGGTGCAGGCAGTAAACTATAAAAGGAACGATAACTGCATTTTTCATTGGATTTTACACTTTCAACTAGCTGCTAACCCAACACTTTTGCCAATTAATTTTGTTTTCAACATTGATTGGATTGGGCACCCGCATGCAGAATGATAGACGCAAATGGAGAAGAGGAGATACAGAGGAAATGAGATGAAGTAAAAAAAAAAATCGAGAGCGAGAGTGAGAAAAAAACGCATTTTTCCACATCGAAATCAATATCGAATGAAATGGCAATGCAGACGCGCTACTTTTGCTATTACTTTGCAATTTAATTATGATTTTCATTCGTTTCAATTTGAGATGTGGAGGCGAGAGAGTGATTTTTACGTGGGGCGCTTGATAGCTGCTCATCAATAACCATTCGTCCCAAGGCGATCGCTTAGTATGCTCAAATCTATATTATGAACTGGGAGATAAAGACATAGAGACAACACATCCAGTGTAATATGAATCGAAAATTCCTGGGCGGATAAGTGCATGCGGTGTACGTGTGCGCGAGCGCGTCAATACTTAAATTACTTTGTACCGCTCTTTAACGGTTGGCCATTCGATACCTTATTGCAACATCGACAACTCATTCAATGATTGCTCCAATACGGTACTAATGCAGTATGTTGTTAAGTTATAATTATACTTTCAAACAGCCAAGCGATTCCCATTTGAATGCCAACGCTGTGTAAAGAGAGGAACAGTGATTATATCAACGACACACACACACAATGTGTGATTAGTTTCCATGACGACTTTTGCACATAACACCATTGAAGCACCCATCCATTGATTCACTTTTGATAGTTTCTCGTGCAATTGTGGCTACCATGCAGTGTGACAATATAGAGTAGATAAAGAGAGAGAGAGAGAGAGAGAGAGAGAGAGAGAGAGAGAGAGAGAGCAAAGACCCCATATGGTCAACCGTGTGAAATGGAATGTTACTTATTACAGCCAAGTGAATGCTTTGTGTTAATTGCAGATGTGCATTTTCGTGCCAATCGATTACAATGAATTGGAATTTTTCCCAATTTAGTGCCATACATCTATCTCAAGTAAAGCTCCGGAGATACGTCAGCCAAATGTGTTTTATATAACATAGTGTAAATAATTGGCCATATGCAACATGATAAATGTTCGTTTGTTTTTTTCTCTTCGAAACTTGTTTGGCTTTAATCATTGCCTTACAGTATACGCTGGTTTACACCACTCACCCTCTGTATATATACAAAGTTGGTCTGCTCATTAAATCATTTTCGTCACATTCGACATATCCCGATTCGGTAATCACTTTAAGTGGTTAATCATGAAATTATTTCAATGAAAATGAATGTCGACTTGAACAACTTCGCCAAAGTTTGCTTGTGTATGTTTGAGGCGAAGGATCGATTTCATGCCAGTATATTCAAACGTCACACACACATTCAACGGCAAAGTATAGCACAGCGAGTCGTAATTGAAGCGGTATTTAGTACTTACGGCACACTGTGGTTTTTACACATAAACAAGTGGATTTTGTGAAACGTGTTGTTAATGATATCTAATGTTAATGCTGTGTTGTGTACATAAAACAAGGCATTCTATTTCGTGCCATATGCTTTTTAGGCGCGTACGAAAGCGAAGAAAAAGTGGAAAGAACGAAGAGGAAAAATTTGACCAAACAAAACGCGAATTCAATTCATTTGTTTTTATGGGCTGAATCGTGTCTCAAACGACTTTGCTCATTTAAAATCGATTCAAGCTGTCGTATTACTTACACCACACTGAGCATAACATAAGTGCACAGTCGAGCAAAAATTTCTTTCATGAAGAATATGGTGTGTGTGGTTTTTATTCTCTCTCTGCCTCTCCCAGGCTCGATCATTTATTCTGATGCAAAGTAAATACATGTCCATCGAAAATCGAATGAGTATGATAATTTGATATGTTATCAATTGAAACCTGGAAGATCAACGGCATTGCAAGCGTTCAAAATGGAATTCAACCGTTTGCACAGTGCACACTGAGTATTTGAACAGTATGAATTTTGGAATAAATTATATAGTATTCCTTTTTGAGGCAAATTCTGCTGCTAATTTGAATATTGAGTGTTTCGACCAATTTTTAGCTTATATTTCGAACATTTGTTTGCTCACAAAATGCGGTGAATGATTTTAGAGAAAAACATAAGATGTATTCACTAGGAATGATGTTAATGCAGTTTGTTTCTTAAACGCATGGTAGACACAGGTAATTAGAGTGGTACAGATACAGCCTTACAGCTAAATCCTAATGATAATCCTAGAACATTGGAGCTAACAAACAATTCGGATGGATAAATACTTTGTGTGCGTCAGAGAAACACATTTAATGTGCTAGACAATACGGTTTCATTGTCAGTCCAAAATCATGGATTTCGACAGTTATAACAAATGTTATTTATGCCAATTTCTTAAAAAAAAAATAGTGTTCAAATTGTTTTTGCAGAAATTGACTGTTTCACGAGAGTATAAAAAATTGACCGAACCAAAGGAGAATTCAATTCATTCGTTTTTATGGCCTGAATTGTGCCTCAAACGGGTTTTCACATTTAAAATCGATTCAAGCTGTCCTATAACATAAGTGCATACTGTGGCAAACATTTCTATCGCAAAGAATATGGCGTGTGTGTGGTTTTCATTCTCTCTCTCTCTCTCTCTCTCTCTCTCTCTCTCTCCTTCTCCCAGGCACGATCATTTATTCTGATGCAAAGTAAATATCCATCGAAAATCGAATAAGTCTGATAATTTGATATGTTATCAAAAATTGAGTCTTAAAAGATCAAACGTGTTGCAAGCGTTCAAAATTGAATTCAACTGGATTTTCGTTTGCACATTTTCATAAATCAATGCGACAGACGTTTCGGTTGTACACTTTTCACAGATCTCCACTTTGTGTCGCGCCAGCACCCAATCTACTACTCAATCTTCCTCCCTCTGTCCGTCACTCTTGGCTGTGTGTTCACTCGATTCGTGGTAAATTTGCAGTACGTGACCAACAAATGTAAGCAAAGATGACTTCATCATAATTCCCAAGCGATAACAGAGAGAAAACGGTGTGTTTCACTTACCATATACCAGCCACTGTGCACACAGAAAATCAGTTTTATCTCTTTTATTCAGCCATTAGATGTGCTCTGTGTCTCTTTTTTTCTGCTGTCTCTGTCTCTCTCTCTCTCTCTCTCTCTCTCTCTCTTTCTCCCTTGCTCGCTCTCATTTCCCTTTCATTCCTTCTTCATTCTCGTCGCTAGACAGAATATGCAAAATTTAAATGGGAAAAATGAAAATGTCTTCTATATAATCCCCAAACTATGAAATGCGTTGCAGTAAGTTGACTCGTTAAATCCGCTCCCAGGCAACTTTATATTGACTGTAATATTTTATATTTTCTATATAGAAATTCCAATTTTCCAATTACATATGTATGATGTGCACTTGGGAAATACTCTCTGTGCTACTTCTGGTTTTTATTCCAACTGAAATGGCTCTCGTCGAAAATCAGTGGCATTTCTCGCAAATCAACACGCTTTGTGCACAGAACGAGCATGCAACAACTGCAACATAATCAATTTGTGTGTATATACACTTCAATTTGAAATTTAAATGAAATGAGCGAGCGAGCGGGCGAACGAACGAAGGGGGCAAGAGACGAAAGGGAATTGTTGAGTGATTTAAAACAATTTCATTATTATTATTTGAGAATGCCTGTGTGCAATTTTCATTCAATAGTGTTTAAAATACAATGTTGAAATGTCTATCTAAATGAACCGTATAGCATCACAAGTTTGAGTGCACACTTCTCCATGCGATGAACATGTCCAATTGATATTATGCCGTGTGTCAATTGGATGCCGATAGCTTTTTCGGGTTGACATTTTCCACCGGATCGCTATTGAATCCGTTATATTTGTTGACATTCGCAAGTTTGTGTGAACTTTTACGTTTTTGAATAATTCATCACATCATTTGCAGTGTGTAACAGAGAAAAATTGGTGTATCCACTTTAACACCAATACAGCCGGAATGGATTTTTGCACCGACGAAAGGTGAATGAGGTCAATGCTGGTTTTTTATTCACGCTTCTTGTGTTCGGTGAATTCAACGAAATGAATTCATCATGCCGTCTCTTAAATAATTCAACATTTAGCTCTCGCATTTTCAATGATCTTTGCTATATAGATTAAGTATATTTCATGCAATCCATCAGTGTCAATAATTCTGGAAATAGCGATAGATTCGCCAGTTGGCAACTCTCTCTCTCTCTCTCTCTCTCTCTCCAATTTGACTCACTCTCTTTTCGAATTTTATGTATTTGAATCTCGTTTCAGTTTACCAATTTTCTTAATTGCAATTACAGTTGCAATATGAAGCGAAAAACA
Source organism: Sitodiplosis mosellana (assembly GCF_009176505.1). Taxonomy (NCBI): domain Eukaryota; kingdom Metazoa; phylum Arthropoda; class Insecta; order Diptera; family Cecidomyiidae; genus Sitodiplosis; species Sitodiplosis mosellana. The sequence goes on from NW_022595245.1 coordinate 266,251, forward strand.
CATGTATGCTGTGACCGTAAAATGGCCCGTCCTAAATTCCATTTTATTGAAGCCATGCTTCAATTCCATTCGTTTTATTAGTTTCATTTATTTGATTACAACAGCTCACAAATAAACCTCACACATACCAATACATGCCGTGACATCGAACTCGTGCTCTCATTTTCGGGTTAAGAAAGGTTCGACTCGTAATCGAATAATGATCGAAAATAAAATTACTTCCTTTCGATGTTGTGTGTTATTGTTTCCGTATTATTCTATCGTTGTTTTGGATTCCGTTTCATTTCGGGATTCAATTTCGATATTCCGAAGGAAAAAAACCTGTTCGTCGACGCGTGGTGTTCCTTAATATAAACATCTTTCTCAAACCTAATTTATCGAATGCTGTTGCCGATAAAACACAACCAAACAGTGGCATGGGGTCATAAAATGCACTGTTCCACTACATATAGGTTAATGTTTTAAGGTTAATATCGTCAATAAAAATAGTCACAGCTGCGGCAACAGGTTGAGTACAACAACCACCAAATATAGCGATATATAGATAGATAGGCTTTCTAAACTTGTCCATAGTTTGGGTTATGTTACGCTCAGGGCGTGTACACAAAACATCTGTAATAATAATTGACTTGAAGGCGTTTGCCATACACCAAGACACACATAAATTTGTAGAAAGAGAGAGAGAGAGATACAGTCGGGCCGAATATACACAGTTTTTGAACGACGATGAATAGTAAATAGTTTTTTCTTCCTTGTATTTGTTTATACTGAAAATGTGTGTTTACTCAAGCCAACCACCGTGTTTTCGTTTCGTTTCGTCGTTGTCGTTTTGCTGCTCGTTTTCATCGGATGACTCGACTCAAATGAGGGAGCGAAAAAAAGGTTGATAGCGTCTGTGCAGGATTTCCGCCAAACATTTTTCCGAATTTTCACACACAAACACAAACACAAGCGTCAATACACCGAGTTTGAAAGTTTCATTCTAGTCATGACTCGTTCATAAAATTGATAACATACTAGCAACATCGAGTAATAGTAATATGTTCATCATTTTATGCTTGTGCATGTCCATGACCACCAAAATTAAAGGATCCATATTTTTTTCAGTTAGACATGAAAAGCTGTTCGTGACTTTGACCTATACACACACACACACACACATTCGTGCATAATTGAAAGCAAACGAGCTGTGCCGAGAAGCCAAAGACCAATTCGGATGGGTTAATCCATTGGTGTGTATGTGGTTTGGTATGGTGTGTTGATCTAATAAAGATAGCACGATATAATAATATTTAATGGCAATTCGTTTATTTGCTTGTCAATTATCGTGGCGATTACGTTGTCTACTTCTTTCTCTCTTTGTCGAGCAATATACATATAATAGCATGGCGATTGATGAGCACGCTGCCACATGAAAATTATATCCGAATATAATTCACAAATAGTTATGTCGTCTTCACTTCAAAACACTTTTGACGTGCTCTCAATTATACCACTCAAAAGAGCTGGCACGAATAGCCAAAGTCAACCAAGCAAGCAAACAACCGATAAACCGAGCAAGCAAGCAAGCAAAACGTCAGTCAAACAACGAAAATGTAATCTATCGAAAATAAAACAATAAAAATAGCACTGTGTAGCTGAACACTTTGAAAGTCATGATATTATAGAACCAGTTCGAGTCGGGGCTTTTTTTTCATTCTTTTTTGGAACTCGACTACCACGCACACCATTGAAAACTCCATCATTTAAACATCAATTTAATGTCAGTGGAAAATATATATTTTTCGAGACAAAAAATATACATATAACATAAAGTAATAACTGCCAGAAAAAAAAAATGAATAAAATAAAAAAATATTGAAAACATTGGAATAGACAGCAGCAAGCAGCACTGTAGGACCCTTCGCAACACATATACTATATCGGATATATATACGCAACGTCGCATTTTCCTAATTTTATCATTACAACAGACGCCAGCCGGCTTTATTGCTCAAGATTATTGGGTTTATGTTTTGCTTTTTTTCTCTCGCTCTATCTCTCTCCTGGCACGATCAGAAACGGGAAATTTCTACTTGGCAGCTAGTCACTTTTATTGTTTGTGTTGGCATCTCACAGTTCGATATCTGAGCAAGCACAAGAGAGCAATCGACACGCGAATCGATTCGAATATATATGAACAGTTCCAACGTGATACAGATGGAGAACGAGGGAGAGAGACAGAGATGCAAGAGGGGAAAAAACGAACAGATATAAATGAAATCAATCGAATGGTGGAAATGATATGACAGCATGGAATTTCGTATGGTTTTCTGTTTGAATAATGACAACTGTATATGCGGCAGAAGTTGAGCGCGCTCATAAAAAATGCACGGCAACAATATGATGGCATACAGCATTTCATCCATTTCATCTCAACCTAGGCGTGATTATTGGAAGTAATAAATTGGACTCACTGTGCAAAGTACACACAGAGCGGCAAAGAGAGAAAGAGCAAGAGACGACCAAATGTATAGAGTTTTTTTTTATTGTTGTCCAAATTGTGCGTCGACAGTTTCAGTATGTTGTTGTGGTAATTGAACGATTTTGCTTTGGCAGATTAAGGCGCCGATCGAGCGCTCGTTATGTTCAAGTACATTCGTTGTTGTTCACAATTCGAGCTTGAATGCTCTTGTTTATCGAATTTTCTTTGCTGTCGTCATTTTTGTTGCGAGCGAGAGAGACTCTGCCTCTTCATAAATCATTTAAGTGTTATTAATTTTTGGACGGAATTTCCTTTCGTTTGCTTAATATCTCACTCTCTTTCTACTTCTTTCTTCATTGATCTCACTCCTCTTTGCCATCCATTTCTACAGCTAGAATATGTATGATGCATCATGAGAATGACCAATAAAAATGTGTTTGCCAAACAAAAATCGCTCAATCAAATGTTCCGAATGTACGCCCGCATCAGCGAACCAAAGTAATATTTATAACTTTTATGTTATTTGAACAGTTCTTTTGCGCTCTCTTTCTCTACAACTTCTTCTGTGTGCTCGCTGAAAATAATATAATCATTAATTCATACTATTACCTTTGAATGTTTGTTGTTTTTATTGTGAGCTCAATTTCACAATCATTATTGCCTCGCATGTAAAAACATTTTTCATGGATAGAGAATATGGCAACGAGTATGTACATTTCCCGTGGATTTTCAGCTGGCTCCAGATTAATGTGAAATATTTATTTGGCTGAAATTGATTCGTTGCAAAATGGTGTACGGTGTATGTATGTGTGTTATATAACAGTGTCAATATTGACCATCGCTGATTCAATGTATGTCGGAGCAGCAAACACCACAACGCACCACACCATACCGCACTGAATCGAATTTTGTCGAAACGAACCAAATAAATCGATTGAAATAGTGTGAACATGCGTCAAAAACGGGCGGGTGGTCCTGCCTTAAATCGTAAGCAAATTTTTGAGCATAGAGCTTAAATAGAGTCGGAATTGATTTTGATGAAGGTTGATGACATGTCATTTTTTCATCGTTGTTATGTATGCGAGGGTATGTGCTTGCTGTGGCGCAAATCCAATTCAACAATGATTTCTCAATTTTGGGATTTAAAATCCGGTAATAATGCAATCATAACACAATGTTCATTCTTCTGTGCGATGAATGAGAACAGGCAATATTACGAAAATATTAGAAAGGATATTTGGCCATTAAAAGAATATTCTGCCACTCTGCAAGAAAAAAAAAAACGGGGAGAAAAAATTGGTATTTACGTTGATGGGTCTGGTGGGACGAAGTCTCAAGATTTAATATCCAAAATAAAAAAAACAAGCAAACTTTCAACCGAAATCATTTCCAGCTATTTTTTTTTCTCCCTCTGCTCTCGAATTTTATTTCACCGAGGGATCGAGGAAACTTGGAATGTGTTTGCGCTTATGGTGTTGTAAATAAGCTATGAAAATAATTACAGCGTTTAGAATGCCAATCATCGATAAATATTTTTTGATGGGCTAACCATTTGAATAGATAGCCGATAAAAAATTTATACACACACTCACACCGACCGATGGAGTGCATAATGGTCACTTTATTGGTGCATCATCATTTGGGGGGGGGGGGAAATGTAGCATGGAAAACCCAATAAAAAGCAAACGTTATGACCACTTTTGTGTCTGCATTAAGTACGTGCACGTTTAGTCTTTTATTTTTCTACGTTTTTTGTCATTGCTTTCATTCCTTTTGTCACTTTTATTCTGTAGAGGAGATTTTCAACGCATAGAGCAAAGGAGGCAACACAACCCCAATTCCATAGTCAGCGTCATCGTCATTTTCGGTTTTTATTGACGCACGCTTTGTTTAAACTTCTTTCAATTTTGGACAATGACAGAGCTCATTTTAACATGTTTATCATGATGATGGCTTTCATTTTATTGGTTTCACTGTGTGTTTTCTTTTCTACAAATCATTCACTTCTATTGACTCTTATTTATCAAATAAGCATCACTAACTCGCACACATATTGTGGATTTTATCACGAGATAGAGGCAGGCAAAAGTGCCCAACCATATTTGCTGCTTTTCCCCGCTGCGAATTTGCTTCACTCTTCAGACGAAATTTGGTGTTTATGTCACTTTTTTTTTCATTTTGAATACATATTAGCTGACAGTTATGTCAAAACATGTTTTTATTTCAATTCTTTAAGAATTATTGATTGTGACTTTAGTATGTAATATATTTCCCTTGGAATTTATACAGTTCTCAAACAAACACCCCAGACACACTTGTTTTGGACAGACGTCATTCAAAACAACGATGCGATATCGGCAGCCAAAGACTATTTCAAGACGGGTTGGCTCTACCGACGAGAATGAGAATTTTGAATTCGTTCGTTTCTTGGAAACCTGCACGCATGAAATTCTTCAATTTCAATTTAATCAACATAAAGTCTCTTCTAAATTATCGACATTGTCTGACATTTAATCCAATAAAACTTTGACTGCCACATTCAAACAGGCACCATGTTTGCTGCTATTTTGTTTCCTTCCTATCTCATTGAAACATGGAATTCTGATTTTTCACCCAAGAACCAAAAATAAAATATATAGCTATTTATGTCATGTCGAAGTTATTACGGAAAAAAATTTGAGGGGACAGTAAGAGCTTAGAATCAATTTGGCATCGAACATAGTTTTAATAGGGTATTAAACAAAAATCGATAAATTGGATGAAATAAGCCGTAAATATGAGATTGGAAGCCACTTCTACGTCCGTACATTTTTTTCTATTCCATATTCGGCTTTGAGAAATTATATTTTCATGGAAATGGAATCGAACAGAAAGAAAAACCTACAAAAAAGAAGATAAATACGTGTTTGCACATTCTCCAATTGATGATTTTCTCTCTCCATCCCAGAGAAATAATAATATTTGGAAATGCTTTCATGAATGAATTTGAAACAAATCCACTACCAACACCACCGAATAAGTATTGTCCCCGTCTATGTATTGGGAATCAATTTATGATTTTCTTTCCGTATTCATTCAACTAGATAAATTGACTGCGGCTGTTTAATTATCTATTGCACAACAAAAACAAAACTGTGCGTGCTGTGCGTGTGTTGTGTTCACAACAGTAATTAATTTCTTCGACATGATTGCTGATGTCGTTGTTGGCAAGCGTGTTGTTCTATCTCTAATGCGGCGCAAAGTAAAGGCTATTGTGTCTCAGTTTGATGTTCGGTTCTGTTCTGTTCATGATTTTTTGTCAATGCATTGTCTATGTTCGCACTCATTTTCAGGGTGTCCCCAATCTATACTTTTGGCCGGCGCTAGATAGCGGTGGCGCCTAAATAAGATATAATAGCTATTTGCGGCATTTTTAAGAACTATCAATACTTGTTGTTGTTGTCATGAATTTCGCAACAACAAGAAGTATTGATAGTTCCTAAACTTGCCGCAGACTCTATTTAGGCGCCACCGCTACTCACTGTCACGTCAAATACATTGGTTCTTATGGCATAGAAGCACAGTTTGGGTGTCCCATTGGCACGCGTGTATCCGTATTGACGATTCAAATCAACGGATGTCCACAACACACCACCTACAATGCAAAGGACAGTGATTGTGTGTAATACCAAACAATGAGTACCCAACAATGGTTGTTGCCCACTCTGCATGTTCGACTCTTATATCTCGGATGATGGGCGACCAAAAGCACGCAGTAAAATGAACGGAAAATATCATGAGAGAATGCGAAAAACGAACAAAGAAGAATGATGCAAACGAAAGCGAGAACAATGTCTTCGTCTTCATAGAATCGACAACAAGGCGTTCGGCCATCTCGCACTGCACCAAACATTGAATGTTTCAAAAGCGAGTGTCACGTCTCATGTAGATTTTGTTTTTATTAGACTCGTCTTTCCCTTGTCATTGAGTTAAAACGCTTGGCTTTTGGTCACCCCGCTTGAGCTTCACAACACAACGTTCTTTGTTCACACACACGCACACACACACACACACACACAGAGAGAGAGAGAGAGAGAGAGAGAGAGAGAGAGAGAGAGAGAGAGAGAGAGA
>NW_022595245.1:272834-273413 GCF_009176505.1 Sitodiplosis mosellana
AGAGAGAGAGAGAGAGAGAGAGAGAGAGAGAGAGAGAGAGAGAGAGACTAATTTTTGCCGAAGCAAAGCAAATGAGCCGAAGGATGTCGGACGGGTGTTCATATTTCAATCAATTTGTATGAATACTATCAATGATATTAAAAAAAAAAACGAGAGAAGACAAGAAACAAAACCGACCGCATTGAAAACGAACGTTATACCGCATTTTCTGCCCATATTGGCCGATGAGGCACATGATGGTCCAGAGAAAAAGGGATGGACAGTATTCATTGTATAATAGGCTACAGTGGCTCGACAACAAAATGCATGAAAAGGACGTAAAAGGTCATTTGGCTCCAATATCCAAGACATGAACACAAAATATTTCATATCCCATCAAAAGTGAGCAGTGAACACTGGCATCGGCGGCAGTAACAACGGGAGCAGCAGCAGCAGCAGCTACACCACATACATCCATAGGACGGAACGCGTTTCGTCGTTCATTATTTGATGTCCATATGGGATGACTGGTGCCGTTTTGTGTTGTTTGCCACTCTCTCTCTCTCTCTCTCTCTCTCTCTCTCTCTCTCTCTCTCTCTC
>NW_022595245.1:273423-276298 GCF_009176505.1 Sitodiplosis mosellana
TCTCTCTCTCTCTCTCTCTCTCTCTCTCTCTCTCTCTCTCTCTCTCTATCTCTCTCTCTCTCTCTCTCCATGTTCATTTGGACCAGCTATTGTATTTTTGCAAAGCAATAACATGCTGTATGTTGTTATTGGATTTTATTTCCTATCTTTTGTGTGTGTGTCGTTCCGTTCGCCGCTTTAGCTGAATAAAAAAAGGAAATTCTAAGCGTTCAGGCAATAGCATCGAGGCAACCGACAGCCGAGGCGATGATATCGATTGAAGAGCAACGGGGATGGAAAGCATTTATGCGAATGATTAATAAAATATCACTGAAACTCATTCACGCTATCTGTCTTTCTCTTCTTTTCTCTCTTTCCCTCTCTGTCTCTTTTCCTCTCTTCCGCTGGCTTCTCGTCCTCTTTCTCGCTTTGCTTGCTAAAAAAACGAAGAACTACAATATCCGAAGGGAACAATTTTGGCCATTCAATCGATTTCCATTTATTCGGCATTTCAGATAGATATACTAGTGTTGTTTTTTTTCCTCTCCGACTGATTCGCTCGCACACAGAAAATCGGTCAGCAGTACATCTTTAACAACATTGTGTACGTTTTGATGAACTGACTAAACTGACTAAAGCATAAAAACGTAGATAAAAATTTTGGTTTTTTCTGCTCGTCATCGGAATAATATAAAGGAATCCAATGTTCGGGAACAGTGTACCGGGTTTTTGTTTTTCACATTCGAGACATACACATAGCATGACATGGCATAGTATGGCGAGAACCGTCACACGGAAAACGAACGAACACAACCAGATAACCGATGCCGAAATGTATTCAGTAAACTGAATAAATGAACATCGGTCCAATAAACTCTTCATTTTTAGTGGAGTTTTCAGCGCTGTGCGTTTCAATGACACGATTATGGTTTTGTCTACAAACACACACACACCCACACACACCGAAAAACCGAACCAAAGATATTCCGATATGCTCATTCAATACGAGCAATATATTTCAGTTATTGAATTGCAATCAGCACAATAGAGAAAAAATACTGCGTTGGCTTCGTATATATTCTGTGCACGTTATTGGCTATGTAATTTTGTCTGATCAATCAAACATGTATTTCCCATTGAGCAGTATGTGTGTGTATGTTCCTTGTCTCGGCCAATTCTATATTGGCCATTACAGTTCCAGTCCACTGAATTTGTTCAACAATCATTGTCCCTTGCTTCAGGTTCTTTTTTTTCACTTCTATTTTTCTACTTTTACGCTCTTTTGTTCATTTAATATGAACACAAGCACGGGGAAGAACAGCAAGTACAAACGCTTTTTGCGAAATGAGTTATGTGTGTAGTGTAGACTTGTACTACTTTATATATGTATATTGTGCAATGTTAGTATTATTATACTAACCCAGATAACTTTGATAACTGAATTGTAATTGTTCCACTCATGTTCGTTCCCTCGCTGATTGGATCATATACTATATCTTCGATTGCATCTTGAGATATGGTTTGGTTCTGAATTATCAAGTTTGGTGATATCCGAGTTAATTTGGCGAGAAAAAAAATACAATCGAATGTCATACCGATCGAAGGAGCTTGAAGCAAAGATTCTTTTGCCTTTCTTTGTTTCTATTCATCTCTTTTCTCTCCCTTTCTCCTTCTAATCCTCCGGCTCATTCGTTCGTTCGCTGTTGTTAGCGCCGAAATCTGTGTTGTAATGTAACACAAGCCCATAAACTATAAGAATATCCAAAGTCAACGACGATATTACGAGAGAATTTCGACGAAAACGCATTTATTATTCGCTAAATTAGATATTGGGCGCTATCGAATTTCGTGCTGTCATGGAAATCGTGATTCAATTCGAAGCCAAGCATTTTGTCTCAACCATATTGTGTAGGGCAAATTTCAATGTTGTAACACACAAACAAACAAACACACGATTTTTTAGCGAAATATATCCAGCACAGATGTTTCTTTATATTCAGGTTACAAACTTTTGCTGAAATATGACTTTTTTCGGCTTTCGTGTTTTTCTTTTTTTTTCTGTGATACAAAAAGATTCAACCAAGTGTAAAGTGTATAAATACGGCAACTAGCCGAAAATGCTGTTATTGCTTTGCTTTGCTTTGCTTTGCTCGTTACATTAATGGTGTGCTACGTGGAAAAAAAATGTTGTTTGCAAATTCTTTTTTTCTATTCGCTTTTGCTTTTGACATCAAATATTTTTCATATGAATATATGAAATTCAATGAATGTTTTTCCAAGTTATGCAAAGCTAAAAGCAACAGTGAAAAGAAGCAAAAAGCAGTGTATATAAACGGAACCATCGACAAATGGGGAACAACGAGAAAAAAAATTGTATGTAAATCGTTCATTGAGTATTGCATCACAACATGTGTTATTGCGGTTAACTTGTGCGCGTGCGAGCGCGGGCGCCACCGCAAAAACTCAAAAATACCCGGGCTCTTCTTTTCCGCATTTCTCATGTTTGTTTTGATAGCTCAAATCACTTAAAATATCTTGTCCATTAATTAAGTAGAAACATTCACTCGTTCTCTCTCCCACATTTGTCGGAGAAATTACGTCAAAAATGTTGCGTTTCTAAGTGGTGGCAAAGTCATTACTTCCAGTATATGCTTCGTTATTTTAATGTTTCTGGAATGGATATTCTCATTTATTCCAATTTCGAGAAAGCACACATACACGCAAACACACTGTTGGCTCGGGTATATGCATAGTAAATGCAATTTTACATACATATGCCATATCTATTTCGATATTTTGTCGACAAGGGTTGTCTGTAATGTGCGAGAGAGAGAGAGAGAGAGAGAGAGAGAGAGAGAGAGAGAGAGAGAGAGAGAGAGAGAGAGAGAGAGAGAGA
>NW_022595245.1:276308-278100 GCF_009176505.1 Sitodiplosis mosellana
AGAGAGAGAGAGAGAGAGAGAGAGAGAGAGAGAGAGAGAGAGAGAGATAGGAAGAGAGAGACCATGAGCTTAACCGCTGAATGTGTAGAAGTCAGTAAAGAAGATAGATTCATAAATTATTTAAAGTAATCGATTGGTGGCTTTGTTATTTATTACCGAAATGGAGAAAAAGAAAAGAACAAAAACAACAGCAACAACACAACAAACACACATTCGAACGGACGAGAGAATTCTGAATGAATTATCCACATTCGAAAAGCACACAGAATAGCTTTTTCCATGTTCATTCTTCTTGGTAGTTGTTGTCATTCTAAAAATAATAATTGTGTTTCTTTCTCATGGAATGAAAATACAAGAGGTTTGAAACTTAGGGGAATCACTCACTTTCCAAATGGTGTGAATCTTATGAATATTTCTGAATCTTTTGCTCTTTGAAATTCAAGATGGCGACAGAACTGTCAAATTAGGATGCATTTGATTCACTCAGATTCACAACATTTGTCCGTATTCATCACGATTCATTTACAGTTTAATGGTGAATCTGTCTGAATCTTTTGGTTTTAAATGTATGCATAAGAGTTTGTTTGGATTTGAAAAAGGCATAAATTCCCCTAATTTGAAACGTGATTTAACTAAATGAGGCAAAAATCTCGTTTATACACTAAATGCCAGATCGAAATGTAGAATAGAATGACATACATGAAAATTCACACACACACACACACACACGTCACTGTATCGTACTAGTTGGCAAAGTAAACAAACACACACAGCATTCCGTTCAAATACAAACAAACAAACATTATTTAATTTATCTGTTGTGCGATGCTTTCAGCGTTTTAATTATATTACCCTTTTCGCTTGTGTCGTTTTTTCCTCCACGTATCTTCGATCAACGAAGCCTAGTCTGCTTATTCATTCTTAGTCTCTTTCTCTTTCTCTTCCTCTTTCTCTTTCTCTTTCTCTTTCTCTTTCTCTCTCCCTCGTGCTTTTTGTTTCTGTTCCTATGCCTCTCTCTCACACGCTCTTTTTATCTCTTACGCTTTTATTCTCTTCCACGCCCTCGTTCTCTCCAATGATTCTCACTCTCTGTGTCTCTCAATACACCTTGCGATATATCTGACTACTTTATTTACCACATGTGTATAGTACATGAGTATAAGTTTTGTATTTGGTTATTCTGGCTGGTTTTTATCATCTTCTCGCATGTTCAAAACACTGAACGACGAAGAGCATGTATATGACACGCGCACACAGACATACACGTGTACGTATATATATTTCTCGATAATGTGCCAAGCCCTAAAGACAATTTAGTACTCCTGAAAATGTTGAATTATACTTAAAACAATTCAAACTACCTTGTTACACTTGCACATTATACAGCACCCATCATGTGAGCCTTATCTCTTAGCATACTGCCGCGTTTGTGTTTTAGTGTTGAAAATAGTTAATTGGATTGATTATGAAGCGGAATTGAGTTTTAAGTGTTTTCATACCCTTGTTGACAGTGTGTGACATCTCTTTTATATCGGCCAATTAGGACGTTGTCATCGATTCTATTGTTGATTGTGAAGCTATTCAGGCGTTTGATAGGCATACACATCAAATACAGTAAAATTGATTAATTAACGAAAAATCAATTAGCATCTGTATCGCTGCTCTTCCACCCCTCGAATCGATTTACATTCCATTTGCTTTTGTGATCATCTCGTTTAGACTTTAACCATTATCATCATCATGACCAGGGCAACAAAAAATATTTACGAAAAAAGTCAAAATATGTAAATAT